>NW_027468663.1:4119594-4197094 GCF_046254945.1 Alosa pseudoharengus
TATCTATACACATAGGCAGTAGAACATAGTATCCAATAAAGTTGGAGGTCACTATAATGCAAATCCCTTAAAAATGCAGTGATTGATAATCATAGAAATATGCTATAAACTAATGATCACATACAGTACCTTTAGGGGAACATCTTGGAAAAGCTGGGCCAGTGGCGAAGTGCTGGTTATAAAGGCTAGAGAAAAACAAAAACAACTCCTCTTGTCTTTGACGCTGTTGTGATGCCTGATTGTTCCTCGCCCATACCCCAGCCCTGTCCCTGCCTACTCCTAATGTTAATGGCCCCCTCCTGTTTTGTAGTGTCTCCAAATCAACCCCCCACCCCTCCAAAAAAACACCTCCTTGAAACTTACATTTTGGCAGGTATGCAATCGTTTTGTGCAACAAATGTGATGTATATGCAAATGATAAGTGTAGGCAGAGGGTGTGCCAAAGGTGTGCCATAGATATAGGCAACATACACTGATTAAGAAACCTTTAAAAAAGTTTATGATATGCATGCTAATTAGTAATATGGCAATTGTAATGTGGCAATAGTAGACGTGGTCAAATCTCTATATGTTTTCCTAAAATATTGACTTGGCTATTCAATAACTCAGAATTCCAAAGTCTGGAAGTTTACTGGTGTATTACCGGTGATTTGTGAAAACATTTTGCCATTATGGCAACAATCTGTGCTTCTTATGTAGAAATTTGCAGACTTTAAGGCTTGATGTTAACTTTGCAGGGGGATGTGTTGTGTTTTACATGAAAATGAAGTAATCTTAATAGGAAGTCTGGATTGCGGATGTTAAAATAAAGGTTTTTATAGGACCTTACAAGTTGAATTGTAATGCAATACTCCCTTAGCAAGACACTCCGGGGGAGGCTGCCAGCTAGTATGAAGGACTAATTGTAAGCAAGCAAAAACAGAATGATTTGTTAAAAAAGAAAAAAACTGTGCAAAGTCACACCTACTGAAATGTTGGCAAGTTTTGAGAACTGTGGCGTGCAGGAATAGCAGACAAACACACACACACATACACACAAACTACACACAAACCCTTCTCCAATTATGGTGGTAGAATTGGAAAGGCACCTGAGAGCTATACCAATCATTTCTGAAGAGGTGTTGACAGTAGATTGAAGGCCACTGTTATTTTTGATGGCAGAAGACTGGAACCAATAAATAAATTGTCTCCATGCTTTCTGTAGAGCTGTAGGACGTGGAGATGATGGTGCTGTAAAAATCTAACCTTTCCAAGACCTGCTACTTTTAAAAGAGGGTTTACTCTGAATGTAAAGACCGTTTTGTTGCAGCAGTATTGCAGATTGTGGTGTAATAATATGTGTTGATAAAACTGCAAGCAAATGCCCCTTCTGTTGGTGTTTTAGAGGCAATATGTTATGGACAATGTATATCTTGTGACAATTGAGCCCAAGCAGCATCATATTAGTTGCATATTGTGTTGTCTAATTCACATATACCGGTAATCAGAGGATAAAAAAGGACTTGCTTCCTGCCGCAGCACTTATGTTAAACCCCAAGGAAATCATACTCCTGGTTTTATGAGCCTCGGTGATGTATTTCTTTTTTAATATCTTTGCCCAAAAGAGCTATCTTTTGCAGTAGCAGATCATTAGCATTTATGAAGTGGGATTTGAGTATGGTCTTGACATCTTTTCTGTTGTCATACAAAAGTTTGAGAGTCACTGAGTTCAAGCATCATATTTGGAGCTTCAGCAGCTCAGCGTCTCTATGATCAGCCTCTGCTGACAGAGGGCGAGGGCATCCGACTGCAGATGTGGTGCTGGGGGTGGGGGGAGTTAGCCATGAAGCTGTGACGTTACGCCAACCTAACCCCCAGGCCGCCCCTGATAGTGCCTGCTACGAGTCAGGAGCTGTGGATTAACCTGGAAGTACAGGAGTCTGAAGAATGATCTGATAGTGGACGCTGTTTTCACCCCTGGAGAAATCCAGATAGCGGTGTCTGTGTGTGTGTGTGTGTGTGTGTGTGTGTGTGTGTGTGTGTGTGTGTGTGTGTGTGTGTGTGTGTGTGTGTGTGTGTGTGTGTGTGTGTGTGTGTGTGTGTGTGTGTGTGTGTGTGTGTGTGTGTGTGTGTGTGTGTGTGTGTGTGTGTGTGTGTGTGTTATCTGTAGGCGCATGGCCTGACACAGAGGGTCTGACACGTGCTGATAAAGGACCGGGGCTAATGGGGCTCTGACTGCACACTTACATTCACTCTGCACACGTAGTTGCAGGTGTTTGCAGTAATATGGAAGTTGATAGCCATTCTTGAATGCAGCCATACTGGCTATCCATCCAAATATTCTTTGATCAGTGTAATCGGTTGTAGACAGCTTATTTTTTTTAGCCTTAGGAAATGGGAAGACTTACTGAAGACTGTAAAAGAAGAGATTGCAGAGTGATATGTACAAGCAATCTGTTGTTCTCAGTCTATTGACAGTGTTTTGTGTTGTCGAAAGTAATTATGATGAGTGCTGCCAGTGCAGCATGTGCGCACACATACACACTCATACTGGCACACTGTACTTCACCTTTTCACGTTCTTCAACTTTAGAATTCATTTTGTTATTTTGTTACAGTTCAAGCACTTTGATCAGTTCAGACTGTGTATATTGTTGCATTGCATTGTTAAACAATCATTGAGTAACCAAGAGAAGAGGTTTCCTAAAATAAATCAAAAATACTGTAGTCTTAGACCTTTTACTCCTGAACTGTACCTGCCTGTCCTCAAATATAGCCATCAATTGGCTTAATATTTTCATAGCTGAATGTTTGAGTATTGACCTAAAATGGAAATGTTGAACAACCTTTAGACACTGCAGCCTTTTCAGTTATTAGTGGGGGAGTCTGCTAGGAGCCTGTGTAAAAGTGACATTAGCATTGACTGGGTGAGCAATGAGATTGAGACATGAGTAGAGTCCTGGGACAGAGTGCTCATTAATTGAACAGAAGAGATGATATCATAGAGGAGGAAGGAGATCGGATCAGTGAAGAGGAAAGGGAAGCACAGAGTGGAGATGAAGAAATCTGATAAACCACGGCAGAGAGAGAGAGAGAGAGAGAGAGAGAAGCGAACAATGTGTCTTCCAAGGACTCAAGCGAAGGTGGAGGACAAGGGGACATCTGTTTAGGGGGATACTGATTTGGTTTTGGCCTCCAGGCAACATTCCATATTCAGTTTGAAGGCTGTCGCGGTCCCCTAAGCGAACATCAGAAGGAAATAATCCTCTTTCATGCTGATGCTGCCTCTTGTTTTGCAGCAAGATGTTTAACCTTTCATTTCCAGCATCATTTGTGTATTAGCTGTACTTTGTGTGAACACTGTGAGTTCTCTGTGATCTAAACCCATCGCTGGCATTCTCTTACTATCAGCACGGCTAGGGGAGAAAAAAGCTCCACGCTGACGTGTTTCCAAAAAGCTTGGGACAATTTAGACTAATCATAAGCCTTTTGGTGGCAAATTTCACGGGAAGCCTTCTTAAGCCATGCCATATATGTATTTGTTTTTGCAGAGGAAAATGGAGCAGTGCTTTCAGCATGTGGTGGAAAACAGACCGACTCTTGGCACTGGTGACTGTTATTTTTTCCCAAAGTGCACCAGAAGGTGAAACACGTGGTCAGACAGGCACTCATTCAGAACGGGTGTTCCATTTGCCGAAAGCAATAGCTCAGCTCATTAAATTTTAACCAACACCTCTCCATATCACCTCTCTATATTTTTTCCTCTGATTTTAGGTATCTGACTAACTTCTGAAAATATGGAACAAGAAGCTGAAGGCTATTGCTATTGGCAGTATTTTGAGGACATGTTAGACAAGTTTATAGATAAAATAATGGCATGCTGCTCTTTAAAAAAAAAAAAAAAACGGATAATGATCTCGATATGAAGACAAGAGAACAGAGATTGACGCTTTGGTGTACGGGGGTGGAGGAGGCCAAAGACTGCTCAGCAAGTGGCAAAGTGTGTGGTGATGATGAGAGTGCCTATTTTATGCTGAACTGATCAATAGTCTTTCAGCAAACACTGAAAAATGAGTCATTTAATGAATTGTAAGCATGTAACATAACTGGTTTCTAATTATAACTCCATATTCACCTTTTCTTCCTCTCTTGGTTATTGAACATCTCACTCTTCATACTCCTGGTGCACTGTGGTGTCATAGAGCTGATGTCAGCAGTAACATGGACTTCACACATTTAATCTCACTAAAGCCTCGGCAGCTGAGATGTCAAGATGCTATTAATGATTAAAGTTTTTGTATCAGTTATGGACACTTGAAAATGATTTCAATTTAAAAGCAAGGGTTAAGTCCCCCATGCAAATTCAGATGAGTTATGAGGTTTTCAGTGTGTTAAATCCCTGTTGAAACCATAAATGTAGCTGTAGAGCTCCTCTGATTTTGATACACTGCTAAGGTATTCGGGTCTCTAATTTCATCTTGTAAAGTTCTGAGACCAGGAATCTTCATTCAAAGTTCTTCATTTCTTACCTGTGCTGGAGGAGTTCTATTTGCCTTGCCTGCAAGTCATTTTTGGGTTGGCAAAAGTCATTTATGTCAGCACCATGCAGATTAAAAGGTGCCTCTCTTTGTACCTCCGACTCCCCAGTATCGCAGTGGAGTGTCGAGCAGCGATAGCAAGTCCTGTGCGAGTTTCCTCACCACGGTTGAATTTTCCCCTTTGATCAAATGCAGATGAAAGGTTTTGTGTGTGTGACATGGAAGCCCATATTTTAATCCAGCAGTCACAGCTGATGTGCATGGTGGAAGGGGGAGGTGGGGGACCCTGGGGAGTCACGCCTGCCTCACACTGGAGAAAGCAAATTGAGTCGTCCACAGCAAGCCATCATTCAGGCAGCACAGAGCAAAGTAATCAGGGCAAGAAGGTCATTGGTCACCAAGACTGGGACACACAAGCTGTGGTGGTGCCTTTTTATCCAATAAAAGGTAAAAGGATGTGGAGCAGATAGTTTATGGGATAGAAGTTCGGTATTTGGTATGAAGGCACTTCTGGATGGCAGCAGCTTCATTATTTGGTGATGCTAAATTCATTTACATTCATACATTTAGGAGATGTTATCTGCGGCAACTCACAAATGAGTCACAGTAGGCAGTACAAATTATTCTTAGGGCTTTTGTAAGATGAACGAGGTACGTGAAATTAATTGGATGTTTCAGTCCTCAACTATGCAAGATGAAGCTGGAGGTCATAAAATTTTGACTAATTATTTGTCTAATTATAGTCAGGAAACAGCATTTCTACAGCTTTGAGACCTTGTAATGTTTTTTTTCTCTAATGAATATCATATAATAAGGTGATCAGACAAAAATAGATATTACAAGGTGGGTATCGTCAGTTGTTTAATTAAGTGTGCTTGCTGAAAGCAGCACACTTATTGTTCTTCTTAAGTTTTCTTATTCCTGTAAGCCCGATTTTTGGCCAGCTCCTGCTCCAAGACCTTTTGAGATATCGCCACCGGTCCAACTCTGGAACGTCCGGCCAGAACCGGTGTAGTGTGGAAATTGAAAATGATGTCACTGACCCTTGTCATTCTTCCGCCATATTGGATTGAATAGAAAGCGAAACTAAAGTTTCACAGGTCACAAATTTGGTCCGAACAACACGAAACTCGGGACTCCAATGTGAGGGTGCATAAGCTAAAAAAAAAGAAATATTCCAAAAGTTTCCAGCATTTGGCAAACCACCCACCCGTATTTGGTAACTGCCACCTTTCACCTTCGCAGTTGCACCTCTATCACAATGCCCTCCAAGTATGCACAACAAGGGCGTAGGTTTGGTCTCAGCTTTGGTGGGGACATCCAATCCCCCTCCCCCGGCTGAAAAGTTAACTTTTACTGACAAGAGTCAGACTGTCAATAGACAATAGCCTCTTTCATTATTTATAGTACTCTAAAGTTACTAATAGTACAATTTTAAACGTAAATAAATGTTTGACCACTGCCAATTTTGTTTCTCAGATAACAGAAGCTAAGCATATCTTAAATTTGCCCAGATTATATAGTCATATATATCATATAGTCATCTAGTTATATAGTATTTTATTTATGTTACTGAGTATGGAAATGCACCATAGTTTAGGATTGAATATGTCTATGAATTTATGCGACTCTAAATTATATTTGTATTTGCTTAACTGTAATTGGAATTCTTTTGCTGTAAGATACCAGTGCCTTTATGGCGATTTCCTTTGTTATTTCAGACTGTTGGCAATACAGAATATCAGAAGTGAATCTACTCCATCACATTATATTGTACAGAAATGCTGCTGACTCCAACTGAATTGACAATTTGACATAGGCTAATAATTAGAACCTCACCTGAAGCCCTGATGCTGTTTCCTCAACCTGCCATCCATCTGTAGTGGTTTGATGCTGTCTTTCCTGCATACAAAGTCCCTATCCTTTGGCTAGCGTGTTTAACCCTCCTATCATATTGTATATAATAGTGTTATTTGGATATTATTCATCAAATAATGATTCATTATATTTGAATAACCAACAGTGTTAACTTATTCACATTGCCAACACGTTTTTACAGCATGTGTCATAACAATGCAATGACAGTCCTTCAAACTAATTTGGGTCTCCCTTTTATTTCTCTGCATTGTGTAGGCTACACTCAGAAATTCATAACATAAACAGAATAGAAACGAAAAATGTCCAGATCCAATGTTTATTGTGACTTCCAAGATTCTAACTTAGGCTAATTAACATTCAGTGACTTGGTAATCTATTGTGATAGCGCGACTTCTATGCGACCGTGCTGTACACCCCTAATCAATACTCCTGACTTTGGTTGAAAGATTACAGAAGCTAGGTTTATTTTTAACAATATCCTGGATAACATATGCTATCACCAGTTAATACTATATTTCCACATAATAGAATCTGCATAATTTGAAAGCCTGGTCACTACCACTGCTAGCTTGTGTGGCTAGTTATTTTGCTTACTTACACTCTGCTTTATGAAAAAGCTTCGTATGTCCCCTTTCTTCTTCTTGGGTGGCATAGCTGATCTACACACCACAAAAAGGGGTTTGTATGTATGCTGAAGGGAAAAGGGAATATCAAAATGTTTCACTCTGGCCTTTCATGGGGTAGGCCTATGTATTGACAGACAGCCCTGGTAACTTAGCCTACCGTTGTCGTTGACACACCTGCTCGCTTGACTACCAGTGCAAGAATAAAGCAATGTGTGTTCAGCATGCGTGTCAGATAACCCTTCCCCCTCCCCCTCGGTTTTTCAGCCAATCAAATGACAACGTTTCTTGTACTGTCGTGCTGGCTGTCGGAATGATCAGCAGCACAAATGAGTTCGCTAAAATATTGGTGGGGACAATTTTGTCATCTTAAAATATTGGTTAGGACTAGTCATGAGCGTCCCACCCTAAATCTACGCCCATGATGCACAATGTCTCTGGGCAGCCCTGCCCAATCATGAAATCCTTGCTCAGCCATGGGATAGTATGGACTTACGAACTGAAATGGCAAGGAGAACATTAGCTATTTATTGCTGATGTAGTACAGTTATTTTCACATTGACGGTATTCAAATAAAATGTTTCATTATTGTTAAATATCATGATGGGAGAGTATTATTAAAAATGTTACAAGTATGCAAATTCATATGTTTACGGGCAATTAGGTTTTACTGTGTTGTTTTGTTGTAAAGACATGCAAGGCATTCTGGGCCATGTAATGTGTGGTGGTTTTAATTTAGGACTAAACGCTCATAAACGGCTCAGCTGGGAATAAGGTACAGTATAGTGACCAAATCAGAGTTTGTGAGGGAAACTTAGGTTTAGTTTCAACCAGGGGCGGAGCTACGTGGTGGCCAGGGGGGGCCACGGCCACCACTGGTCAAAGCTTGGCCACCCTGCTGGCCCCCCCAGCTCCGTTCAGTGAAAAGTAAAAAAGAAAAAATAATTGCTGCCATTTTCGACGGCACTTGCCAACACTTTGCAAAGCAGGGACTGAACCAATTACTGCACTCTATCTACGACCATTGGCCCAGTCAGGAAGTGTAGCCCACGGTTGTGATCAAATCGTGAGTAGGCCTAGTGCTGCAGCAGCAGCAGCGGGACAATTCAAGTCATCTGTTAAAAACACTTGACAGTAGACTAGGCTATTACTTAACCTCAGTAACAACAGGTGAGTTGATGATGAGTTGGAACATTATTGCTAATAAGATGTTAGAATGTGTCACGAAGCATAGCCAAGTGAGCTGCGTTGGGCTGTCCGTAGGCTCTGACATTGACGTGTGGGGCTGATCAGAAATAATCGGATGCCCGCGGTAACACTGTTACAAAAATATTTCGATAAAATTCGGGTGAAATGCAAGCATATTAGGCACATATCATGGCTCCAATAAAAGTAGGCTAATAGGGCCTAGGCTAGGCTACTTTATAAAAAACATAATTTGCTGACAGCCTGTGGTTCTTGCCAGCTGGTCAGGCTGAGGCTGCTTTGCCTGAGTTCTTTGTTACATTGCTCCAGAACTGTTCATCGCAGCGAGATGAAACTTTAATTGCGTGACAGAGCAGAAGTGGGGCTTTCCAAAGAGACTAAACTCTTGCCTGTGCGATCAAGTATGAAAAAAAAATCATGAAATTAAATCAAATTGGTTCATATTTATAGTTTACCTGCGCACCCATTACTCTCGTTTGAATTACTCGCGAACCCGTGATCGCATAGATATGGCAAGCATATCAGAAGAAAGAGGAGACACAGGGCTATCTATTGGTACCAAGTATATCGATGCTTCTAGGCTATAAAAACAGACAATGTGACTGCAAAATAACATCATGTAGCCTACAAAAACCAACTCTCGTTTGAATTAGGCCCTACTCACGAACCCGTGATCGGATAGATATGCCATGCATGTCAGATGAAAGAGGAGATACAGAGCTATCATTTGATACCAAGTACATCCTTCTGGGTTATAACACAGACGAAATGACATCAAAATAATAACTTCATATAGCTCCACTTACCCCACGTTTTTATGTGTTGTGGCAAGGCATGTTCATAATCCAACGCTATCATGTGTTTCTCTATGGCAAAGTATGTTCATAATGCGGTTTTGAGATCCCAGCAAAGAAACACCTTTTTGACTTTGTTCATGACAATGCAGTAAAAAGTTGTTTTAAAATCATCATTATTATTAGTGTACACACAGAACACGCAAACTCGGGTTCAGTCAGGTCAGATCAGTTCGTGTCACAGATATGGAGCGCAGAAAGGGCATTTTTCATTACTAACTAAAAAAATGGCATTTATTTCTGTAAGGCGCACACCACATGTCTGTAAATTGCTCAGCCCCAAAGCCCACCTCCACCATGGTTCTTATATTGCCAGATTCAGGACAGTCTGCCCTACACATACATGAAAGTCATGTCCAGCTGACAGAGATACATTTCAAAATAAGAATGGTATAATACGCTTTTTGTCTTTGTATTATTTAAAAATCAAAATTAAATCAATGCAAGTATTAATATGAATTGGTAGCAGATCTGGGTAGCCTAGACTGTTCTGAAAAAAATATAGCATGTGTAAATGGCACTGACCAGGATAAATGCTTATAACTAAAGGTAGTGGAAAAGCCCTTAAAACAGTCTAGGGTTCTAAGGGTTAATTTCTTAATTCAGAACCATGTTACTTACAGCCAAGTACTTAGAGTGGATATCAGAAAGAAATATAGTTTGGCCATCAGTATAAGATAAAATATGTGAATACAATATTTGAAGTATTTATTATTGTTCTTTAACATCATTTGAATAAGACTGATTAAGTAAGGTGCATTGTCATAATGTACTTTTTATAGCATTGGCTTATGGAAAATGATTTGGAGTGGACAACAAACTGACCTGTGTATCGGTGTTGGCTTTACACAATTTAATACCATTATTAAAATAGGCTATCCTAATCTTCAAAACTTTTTGAGTAGTTTTTAAATAGTAGTTTTGATTCCCAAGTGCCACCCCAATAAAAAGTCTGGACCCAGCTGGCCCCCCCTATAAAATAATCCTGGCTACGCCCCTGGTTTCAACTGCGGGTAACTGAATAAAGCTGCAACTCCTCAGACTGTATCTTATGTCCGTCTACTCTGTTGCACACAACCTGCTGCAGCAGAAATGAATGATGAACCAAAGGTTTTAATAACTTATTATGATGGCCTGTCTGGAACTGAAGCAGGAATGGTTAGCATATTTCTAGGTAGTAGGCTAATACAAAACCCAAGCTAACGTAATGCAAATATAATACTAAAACACAACTTAGAACTAGGCCTACTTATGTACTCGTCCCACTAATGAGTTTGCTTATTTGTTTCCCCGATCAGCGCGGTAAAGTGCAAACACACCAGCACAAGACGGTCCTCTAGATAGGACTGAGCTCCGCTCTGGTAAGGTTAAATGGCAGATCATTCACAAGACGATTTTGAGATGCACAGATTCCCAAATGAACGCATATCCACAGATTTTGTTAGAGTGGTGAAATACATTCACACCGCTGACATTATATTGAGGAAAAAGTATAGCCAACCAAGCTCAAGTAGCTCAGTGTAGCCAGACGGACCATACGTAGGCCTAAATTAGGACTATAAAAAATATCGGCGCAAATTATCGGCCAGAATTCTGTTATCGGGACCGATAATAATATTTTCATTTTTTCACTTATCTGCCAATAATATATCGGCCGCCGATATATCGTGCATGCCTAGTTGCAAGGTTGGTTTTCCACCTGGGGACGCTAGGGGCAGCGGGAAAAGTCACCATTTTCACCGGAACAGGCCATTTAACCTTCCAAATGATTTCTAAACGGGTTTATTACGTTGAAATAGTTGCCAAGTACCCCTTTAATACCTGGAAGACTCTCATTTCGTTTATTTGATGTTGCCTAGCAACGGGAACAGACTTCAGAGCAAAGATTCTAGAACAGAGCTTCAGAGAGACACGTTTTGAGTTTGTGGCCAAGTACCTAAAATATCGGTTTCCATGTGTATGTGCTGGATGGTGTGCTTTCTTTATGAAAGTAAGTGTTTTATAGAGTTACAGACATAATGAGTCATGTTGTAGTGGTCCACATAAATGTGCCCCTTCTGTTATTAGAATGCTAAGCAAAGATTTAACATCGTTCATTTCTTGTGTGGCTAGAAGCTAGCTAGCTAGCTATGTCATAGGGAGGAGATGTTGCTGTAACAGGATTTATGTTGCTTAGCGTAATGCCATGGTCATTTGATATGAGATGCTTGTACTCGTAACTTCGTCACTCGTAAGTTTAGGACTCCTATTTTTTTTACTAAGAGTAATTCAGGAAGCATTTTAGCCCTAAAAGTAGCGCCTGAGTCTGTGAGACTCCTAATAAGACCGAATCACAAACAATGTTTTGTGGTGGCATTTCACGTTGCGATGTTTTGAAATGCGTCTAACAATCACGAGGGAACAATTTTGCATTGTAGGCATAACTAAGGGATGCAGTAACACCACCAACAACAACCAAAACTAGCCTACTCATTGTTTACATGTACATTAAATGTAACGTTTAATTGTGAATCAAATTAAAAGATTATCCTCTTTGCAAACGTTGGCATAGGCATATGGTGACAGATTAATTACAGTGCATGAAAATGCACTGTACTGTTCTTCCTAGGCTTCTTATTATTACAGTGCATGAAAATGCACTGTACTGTTCTTCCAAGGCTTTTTACAGTGTATGAAAATGCACTGTACTGTTATTCCAAGGCTTTTTCTTCTTATTATTATTATTATTATTATAGTGCATGAAAATGCACTATACTGTTCTTCCAAGTCTTCTTATTACAGTGCATGAAAATGCACTGTACTGTTCTTCCTAGGCTTCTTCTTATTATTGTAACGATTTGATAGCGACACACACAGTTGTCCAATCAAAAGGTTTATTCACTGAGCATGAGAGCAGGGACACAGCCCAAGACCAAGACCAAGACACAGAACACAATGCAAACAGGGCAGGTCAAGCACACACACACACTACACATACAGGGGAGGACGCAGCCTCCCACACAAAAAGGATCACACACGAGGGAGAACTAAAAGGGAAACATGTTACAATAAAGACGCTAACATTACACACAAAACTAAGGAGAATAACGACATAAACCCCCCAAATGTTCGCTCTCGTATCCCAGGATCCCTTGCGCGGGAGAACGCGAACACTGTCTTTTTGCGCCGACGCTACATAGCTCCCCCAACAAGCTGTTGCCGTCCTCGGCAACGACCACGAGGTAGCCACATGCTAGCGTCGACGTGCGTCGCCCGCCACACAGTTCAGTGCGACAGTACCACCAACTCACGTGGGGTGCACGCGCCGCAGGAGCTCACTCAACGGGGCGCCACGCTGCTAGCAATCCAGTTCGGGCGTGCTAGCAGCCACGTGGCCGACCCGCTCGTCACCAGCTCCTTCTCAGCAGCCGCCCTCAGGCTGCACTTTCCGCGGCGTGACACCGCGGCACTCCTCCTTTCCAGACGGGGCCCTAGGTGGCCTTACAACCGTCGACACTGTACCAAGCACCGGGGTTCGAGGGGGGCCAGATGAAGCTGCGCCAACGCCACTCCGCTCCGTTGAGTCGCTGACCAGGACAGACAGGCACCGACTCCACAGCAACCGGACCGCGCTGAGCTCTCCCGCTGCAGCTACCGTTTTCGGCGTCCCTCCTCGTGTTGCCATCTCGCAGAGCCGTACTGCTCTGTTCCCGGCCCGTTCCACTCCTTCGCGGCCTCGGCGAAGGCACGACCCCCGAGATGGCCGTGCTAGCGAACTCCACACACAAACTTTTTTCAAAAGGCGCCGGCCAACAGGCCAACTAGAACGGGCGCCCACACAGCACGGTGCCTCTCACACGCACCCAAAAGTTTTAAAGTTCAGAGGGCCTTTCCAACGAAGCTGCCCCACCGTCGTGAGTTCGCTGCCCTCAGCGGCTCCGCCAACTGTCCATCGTCTAGGAACCTCTTCCTCGCCGCACTCCCTCGGCTCTGCTCACACGTTGCGGCTCGCAGCGGGGTCAGCGCCCAGGCCAGCGTCGTCTTCTCCGCGACTGCTTCTTCCGGCCAGATCTCCTCCCATGGCAGCAGGCAGGTCCCGGCGACAGCTCCTCTCCTCCGTCGGCTGTAGCGATAGAAGGCCCCGAGCTTTTTAGTAGCCCTTACAAGGGCTCTCCCTGGATCCTCTTGCTGGGCGGAGGCCATGTTCGAAAGTAGCTTTTGACACCATTGTAACGATTTGATCGCGAACCACACAGTTGTCCAATCAAAAGGTTTATTCACTGAGCATGAGAGCAGGGACACAGCCCAAGACCAAGACACAGAACACAATGCAAACAGGGCAGGTCAAGCACGCACACACACTACACATACAGGGGAGGACGCAGCCTCCCACACAAAAAGGATCACACACGAGGGTGAACTAAAAGGGAAACATGTTACAATAAAGACGCTAACATTACACACAAAACTAAGGAGAATAACGACATAAACCCCCCAAATGTTCGCTCTCGTATCCCAGGATCCCCTGCGCGGGAGAACGCGAACACTGTCTTTTTGCGCCGACGCTACATTATTATTATAGTGCATGAAAATGCACTATATTGTGCTTCCAAGTCTTCTTATTATAGTGCATGAAAATGCACTGTACTGTTCTTCCTAGGCTTCTTAGAGTGCTCTACTGTTATCCGATTTATTACAGTGCATGAAAATGCACTGTACTGTTCTTCCTAGGCAACAACTTATTACAGTACTGTACTGTTCTTCCTAGGCAACTTCAGTTATCGTCAAATATCTACCTATACACAGCCATTAAACTATTTGAATATCAACATTCATTAAACTTCCAGTCTGTCAACAACTTTTAAACTATTTACCTTCAACTTTTAAACGGTCTACTTTTAAACTATCATTAAACTATCTATTAAAACTAGCTGTCTATCAACAATTTTTAAACTATCTACTGTCTATCAACAACTTTTAAAATATCTACATTCAGTCTACTTTTAAACTATCAACTTTTATTAAGCTATGCAACCACCATATCTATCCTAGCATCACCGTAGTAACCATCTCTGTATTATCTGTTTTAACTATACATGATATTTTACATCACAACTTTAGCATTTTCATGCACTGGTAATTCCTTGGAATTGCATTTCTAGTTTTTCTTATTATTATTCCTCTTTCCATTTTTGTCCATACGCAATTTCTCTTGAACAGTTTAACTTAAGCTAGTTAGCATGGTTAGCATGTTAGCATTGTTAGCATTTTGAACAAAACTGTTAAAAATGATTAGCTAGGTTAGCTAAGTCACATGGTTAGCATAGTTAACATGTTAGCATGATATTTAGCATAGTTAGCAAAACAACTAAAAATGATTAGCTAGGTTAGCTAAGTCACATGGTTAGCATAGTTAGCATGTTAGCATAGTTAGCATAACTATTAAAAATGATAAGCTAGGTTAGCTAAGTCACATGGTTAACATAGTTAGCATGTTAGCATTGCTAGCATAGTTAGCATGTTTAGCAAAACTGCTAGAAAACGTTAGTTAAGTTAGCTAAGTAGCATGGTTAGCATAGTTAACATCACTAGTATAGTTAACATGTTTAGCAAAACTGCTAGAAAACGTTAGCTAAGTTAGCTAAGTAGCATGGTTAACATGTTAGCCCTTGCTAGCACTGCTATAAAACATTAGCTAAGTAGCATGGTTAGCATAGTTAAAAATCTTAGCATAACTGCTAGCAAACATTAGAGCCATTCCAACTTTCAGTTATCGTCAAATATCTACCTATACACAGCCATTAAACTAGTTGAATATCAACATTCATTAAACTTCCAGTCTGTCAACAACTTTTCAACTATTTACCTTCAACTTTTAAACGGTCTACTTTTAAACTATCATTAAACTATCTATTAAACTGCTCTATTAAAGCTGTCTATCAACAACTTTTAAACTATCTACTGTCTATCAACAACTTTTAAACTATCGACATTCAGCTTTTGAACAGTTTACTTTTAAACTATCAATTTTATTAAGCTATGCAACCACCATGTCTATCCTAGCATCACCGTAGTAACCATCTCTGTATTATCTGTTTTAACTATACATGATATTTTACATCACAACTTTAGCATTTTCATGCACTGGTAATTCCTTGGAATTGCATTTCTAGTTCTTATTTTTCTTCTAACGCTTTTTGTGCGTTTAATATAGCTTCAACTGTTTAACGTAGAAACTTCATTCAAACTGCGTTGCGTAGGTCTTACTTATGTGACTGGCTATGTATTTTTCAACTTTCTAACTTTTATACTTTTTAAACTATTAATTAAAAACTACTAAAATTTCCCCATTGACTTAACATTAGATTATGACATCACAATAGCAATTAGAATCCAATGCCAGGTGTTCAGGCCACCTGGAGCAACTGTCTCTGGCTTTAAGCGTACAATATGTAAGGGATAACGGCCGCCGAGGTGTCCTGTTATACGGAATTAATGGACGAGGGCGAGGGGCAAAAACTCCCCGACGCACCCCTAGGCCAACTCTCTCTGTGTCTCTCCATTCTACAAGGATATAAGGCACTTTTCATCCAACTTTCTATCCATTCATCCTCTTCAAACCATTCACTCATCCACCCATTAAACTATCCATCAACATCCATTAAACAATCTGCCTATCAACATCCATTACAATATCTACATTTAACTTTTAAACTATATACTCTGTCTCAGGCTTTAAGCATACAATATGGCTCTATAAAGACTGCCGTTAAGCAATTAGAATCCTAGGCCAGGTGGCCAGGCCACCTGCACCCTATCAGTTTCTCAGGCTAACCTTTTAAACTATCCACCTATTTAACTGTTCAGTCAGTCCAACTATATTAAACCTCATCTACCTAGTTCAGTCATTCCAACTATATTAAACCTCATCTACCTAGCAAATAATTTAACCTTTTACACTATCCACCTATTTAACTATTCAGTCATTCCAACTATATTAAACCTCATCTACCTAGCAAATAATTTAACCATTTAAACTATCCACCTATTTAACTGTCCAGTCATTCCAACTATATTAAACTTTGTCTACCTAGCAAATAACTTAACCTTTTAAACTATCCACCTATTTAAATTTTCAGTCATTCCAACTATATTAAACCTCATGTACCTAGTTCAGTCATTCCAACTATATTAAACCTCATCTACCTAGTTCAGTCATTTCAACTATGTTAAACCTCATCATGTTGGTTGCCAATTAGCACATCATCTGTTTTAACAATATATTTCACACCATATGTTTTGCATTTTCATGCACTGGTAATTCCCTGGAATTGCGTTTTCTAGTTTAATAATGTTGCTGCGTGAATCACGGTAAGCGCGAATGAAGTGGCCACTTCTTAATAGGACTCACTGTATGGAAGAAGGCTAAGTAAAATAGCGATGTTTAAAATAAGATAAAGTTAGGATATGCCCGCTTGACAACGGCAGAGATAACTGGCCTTTGGCCATAGCAACCATCCATTTAGAACGACTGGCCTTCATAGCAACCAAGGATCTTAGCTGTGATTCATGTAGCTACAGTATGCATGCAATGTGATGCAAAGTATAGAAAGGTGATGAAATATACAGAGACAGGTCAAGAAATATAGTGCAATGTAGACAGTAGTATACAGTTGATTTACAGAAGGTGGTTTAGAGTAATATGAATTAAATATAAATATGTGCAGTGTATTAGCAGTTATCTCATACAATAAGTAGAATAATGTATGTAGATGTAGCAGTAACATTATAATAGTAGAAATAATAATATAGATATATGCAGTGTATTAGCAGAATATAATAAAACAGAATAAATATGGATATTCAATATGACAAATACATAACAGATATGTACATAACATACAGCTATGTGCAGTGTGGAAACAGTGTTATTGTAGTGCAGAAACAACATTATAAGAGTAGTAAGAATAAGTCTATGTGCAGGATGAATAGTATAAAGATCAGTAGAATAACTATGTATAAATGTAATTACAGTAGGCCTATGTACATTTGTAAATAAATAGAAAACTATGGGTGAGAGGGATAAATACATTTTATTTAATCGTAAAAGTAAATTGCATTCAATTAAATTGCAATTAAAAATCTTTCCAGTAGGCTTTAATGTCACGCAAAAAGTACAACTAAAGCTGAGCTTGATCAACTAGAACGTCTAAAGAACCAGAACTTGAGTGTAGTTTTTTGCTGGGTCCCAGGCCATGTTGGTCTGAGGGGAAATGAGAAAGCGGACAGTGCTGCTAAGCAAGCCCTCAATGAAGATGTCACAGAATGTCAAATCCCTGCCCCAGACCTTAAACCTATACTGAACTCTTACATCACAGATAAGTGGCAATCTGAATGGGATTAAAATGTACCAACAACAAGCAAGGAATGTGAATTTTGGCATGTTTTCATGATCCACTGGGTCGTTATGGGCCACACAAAATACAGTGTTGCTAAAATTACTCCTATTGTGGCTATTAGAGACATGCGTTCATGAGTATCCAGCTACATTCAATGAGTTAAGTAAAATACATTTACACACACACAAAAAACATCTTTATTCTGAGATACATCAATAGGCTCTCAAAACAATCCCAAACAGACATAAGGTCTTTATAGAGCAAATGCATATAGATTATTTGTCAAATAAACCAGTAAAACAGAATTAGGGGATGGAATATATAACATTCACACTCATAGCTCATATTTTTAAAATAAATCGGTAAAAAAGTATCCTGACAAACAAGCAGCATTTTTAAAGCCTTAGTCATATTTCATAATTTAAATTTTTTCTCTAGGTTACCTGATGGCCCAGTTTGAGAGGTGCAAGATGCATGACATTATTTATTTTTGCAGCCAATCACTGCTGTTGTTTTATTTTATTGATTTGATTTTAGTCATAGAAGCTAAATTCGAAGGCAGGCCACAGGTAAAATCCAACAAACTGCATTCAACCCGTCAAGCCAATAGTTGAATAGCCCTCTATTAGAGCTTTTGAGATATTGCCACTGCTTCAACACTGAAAGGCACTGTTACAATGTCTGGATCAAGCCAGGTTCAGCATAGCGTATGTCACTGTCTGCTCACGTTGGTGACCGGACCAGGGCAAGCACACTTTCGCAGTTCCCGCCGGAAATGCAGTCTAGTTCATATTACTATTGTTTATTGTTGCTTATTGTTTATTGTTTATAGGATCCCCTTTAGCTGTGGCATAAGTCCCAGCTATTCTCCCTAGGGTCTGACAGTACTAAGCATAGCCCCTCATTAAAAAAAACAAAATTATATAATGATATAATCAAAATGATATAAAACAAAATGTTAGCCATATCAAGCATAAGTTCAATTATGTCATCTTATTGTGAAAGGCTGAACACTGACAAGAGATTTGTCACAAATTATTGTCGGCAAACTTCCTCCTGTGCCTGGAAAATCCATTGCACAACTGCCTGGATATGGGCACTTGCAGTAGCTCCAGTGGAGGATTCCATGCTTCTACGAAGAACAAAACTGATAATGGGCCAGATGCAGAAGTGCAGAACCAGTGGTCACACACAGAGTGAGAGCTGACACTGGACAAGACAGAAATAGCCCACAAGTCTGTTAAAAATGTGCGGTGTATGTATGGCTCTGTCTATAAGAAGTATGTCTCTGTGAGAGGCAGTTTCAAGGAAGGAAATGCACAAAGAAGGCCTCCAAATAAAGCATCCTGGCCTTAGGCCGACAAAGAGAGGGAAGACTTGATGGACCAACAGTGAAGTTAAGATCTCCTGTCAGTTTCATGTCACTGAAATGATATTTCATGACTTCAGGTTCCTCTAATTCATGAGCGTGATCTTTGTGACAACACACACTGCCAATGACTGGATGGCGAGCATCATTGTGCACGTGCCCATCACTATGCACGTGCTATCATCCCCTCTCACTAAAGGAAATGAGTCTCTCTGTGGGGGATGTCACATAATACTGTTAGTTCTCTTTCTCGTGCGCCAGCAGAAGACATTTAGTCATGAGCTGAATGTGCTTGGCTCGCATGCAGTTGAAAGTGAGCGGAGAGAGAGAGACATAGGTACATAGACTTGTATATAGATGTGTGTGTGGGCGTGTACGTAGTAGATAGAGAGGGAGAGCGGCTATTTGTGTCCACTGACAGAAACAGCCGTCTTTGCTCCTGCAACAGTAGATGGCAAGGTTTAGTCTGCATGGCACATTTCCGCAGCGTTTCCATGGGGAAGGCGACTGCTCAGTGATTTTGCTGCCTTTTCGCACAGAGCCCTGGAGATGGTGGCGCTGCCGAGATACGAGTCCTCACCGAGAGCCTTCTGTTTCTGAGAGGTAATTAGCAGACCGAGAGCTCCCAGGCTGGATTAAGTCGAACTCTTAGAATCAGAAAAGGCCTCTCTCTCTTTTTTTTTCCTCCTCTTTTTCCCCCACCTCCCCTTTTCATACCCATTCCCTGCCACAGCTTTTCTCCCAGCTGACGTATTCTCCCCTGCTTGTGTCTTATATAAATGTGCCACCCCCCCGTTAAGTCCCCTTTTGAAAATCTGTGGATTCGAACATAAAGGGCAACATGCATCTTGTGTGTACTCTGTTATGCATTCACTGCGTGTAGCCATAGGCGTGTCCGTGGCGGGGTGTCTCTCTCGCTGCGGCGACGACGCTCAAGATTAGTGCGCGCCATCGGAGATGGCGTCCATCACATCCAATGAGTTTCCCCTCAGCCTCCGCCACCCCTGCCTCTGATGGATGAGTCCAAAAACGACTTCCTCCTCCATTCTATGAAACAGAATGATAATTTCCCCTGTTTCTGCTGACATGTTTGAACATTGACCAATTACGCTGTTAGCCCTTATTTAGAAACTTCTGAAAGATATTATATAATTTAACACATCAGCCTGTGTAGTTGTGGCTGTGGGAGAATCATGTCCATTACTCTTGTCCTGCAATGGACTACATTTCCCATCTTGCCGTCAATTAGATACAGAAGAGCAGGTGAGACTCACAGCGGAAGTGGCACCATTTTCTTTTGACCTTTAAATGTATGAGTCATGCCTTTATTCACTCAGATCTCTGAGATGCACTTGTGCTACTGTAAGTCTCCTGTCTCATACTGAATGAAAAGTCCTACAAGGTCTTTTGTTGTTGCTTGCTGTTACTATCTAGAAACCATCTCTAGCCACGGTGTGGGTCTGAGAAAGCACAAGAGAGGTGCTGCTGCTTTTCAAGATCTTTGTCGATACATAATACAAGAGGAAACCAGACGTTTTAAGTTTCAGCGACTTGTCTGAGCAAAAGAAATACAGCAACAGTCCAACTGCTTATTTTGCAGTAAGTTTAACATTTAGCATTTAAATGCTGGACTCACTGGTCATGTTTGGGGATTGCTCCTACAGTATATAACCCTTCCTTTTCCTTTTTCTGTTTTGTCATTCTTTACATAACATTGGTTTAAGTCTAAAGCACTGTTTATGCAAATCACACAGCTCCACTCTCCTCCAAGTCATCTGTAGGCAGACAACATTAAGTGAGTGCATTTGCAATTGGGGGGAAATGTTAAGGCTGCCGCCTTTTGATATTTGTTTGTTTTTTTTTGTGAGGGGGAAGTACTGAAGCACATTAATGAAACAGCTCTTGCCTGAGGAGGAGTGTTCATGAGGAACACAAGTGTCTGATAGCTACCGCATGCTATTCTGGAATATAGCCAGGCCACTGCTATAACACAAGCGTTTTACAAGGCACATTTATCATGTAGTGGAGGCAAACACACACTAATTTTTTTGAGTGTGGGTGACTGATCATAAAACAACAGGTCCAATGGATGCTACAGCTTTGACTGACTACATTTATAGTTATAGGGTTTTATGTGCAGTCAGTCAGTATAGACTTAGATGTGATACTATAAGGTTGTGTTATTTACACAACTGCCCTTATTATAGGGGTGTGTGCACGTATATCATCTATAGGGGGGTGTGTGTGTGCGTGTGTGTGTTTGTAAGTGTGCATTATTATTTAGGTGAGTGGCATTTTAGCATAGCATCCTCAGAGTTTATTTTGGATGTTGTCACCACTTGGTTATTTTCATTCAGAAGTGGTGTATGCCGAGCACCAGAGAGTTTCCAGAGAGTTCATCTGTAGCCTGGTTTCCAGTGGTGCTGCTGTCGCCATCTCTCTCTCTCCCTCTCTCCCTCTTGCTCGTTTATTCCAGTTGCAGCGACTAATGTTGCAGTGTGCTGCTGTGCTTTACTGCTGAACCACCCCCACTCCCGGCCCTTCCCCCTCACTTTACATATCAGATCTTCCACAGCGACTTGGAGAGATGAGGTTTAAAGAGAGACAATGAAAAGACTCTCTCTCTCTCTCTACCTCTTTCTTTTACTCGATTTTTCTGTGCCTCTTGATCTTCCTCTCTCGCTCTTGCTCTCCCTTCCTCTCTCTTTCTCTTTCTCTCCCTCTTCCTCTCTGTCTCTCCATCTCTCCCACGCTTGATGCAGGCTGAGTTGAATCAGAGGAGCGAGTGGGTGGGAATGTGAAGACACACATTCTGACGTATCCCATGTGGACAGGAGGATGGGGGGATGCTGCCTCCGGCTAATTTCACTGACAGATTTTTTCTCTCTCTCTCTCTTTCTCTCCTTTTTTCTCTCCTTTTCTGCTCTTTCCCCCCTTCATTTTAATTTGGTTCTCTGATGTATAATGTATTTCTGGGCTGCTTGTGTGACATCATCACTTCAGCCTCTTTCTAATTGTCATGCGTTTTTCGATTTGAAGCCTGATATGTGACATTTGTCAGGTTGATGATTAGGCTGTGGAAAAGTCTGCCAAGAGGTCATGCTGTGTGACGGCAGCATGTTCCCTTTTCTCTGGCCTCTCGTTATACCTATGCATTACAAATGTGCATACTGAGCTATGTAGAAGAGAGAGAGAGTTCTACTCCAGGTTCTTCTGTTTTTCTAAGGGCTGTTCAAATTGCATTCATATTTATATAATCCCACGGAAACTGGGTCACTGTAAAATAGTCAGGGAACGCCACTGCCGACAGATGTGGACTACACTTTGGGGTTTTGAATAACACTGTGCTAGACGTTGATCTGAGTTTCTGAGGCATTCCTGTGCTCTCCTTTTTTTATTTAATCACCAATTAAATCTCCTGTCACTGAGCCCCGCACCCTGTCTGTGGCTGTCTGCGGTTCCTCCGGCCTGGCCCCTAGTGGAGCTCCGGCATGGGCGCGTTGGCAGTGCGGCTGCCCTCTCCCTGACACGCGCAGCATGCCGCACCGCACCGCACCGCACCGCAACGCACCGACGGCCCCTGAAAAAAAACGAGGGAGGAACAAAAGGAGGACTAGCGGAGCCGTCGGAAAAGAAGGACGAGGCACTGCAGCATCATGGCCTCCCCTCACTCCTTTCACTGCAGTGTGGTGCTGTCAGAGGAAGGGGGACATGACACACACGCGCGCACACACACACACACACACACACAGAGAGAGAGAGGGGGGGGGGTGGGTTAGTATGACTGTCTGTAGTTTAGTCGTCACACACTGCACACAAATAGCATCACTTCCTCCCCCTCGCTGCCCTTTCATATTCTTCCTCCCCCGGTGCCTGAGTAACGGCGAGCGCACTGAGACCTCCTCACTCCGGGTGCAGGAGGTACGTGGGCTTTTCCTGGGAAAGTGTGTTGTCAGACTCTGGCACTTATTCAGACAGCACTGTATTGATGTATGGCTACTATTTTTTCCTAAGCCATGTGAAGACCTAGTCTGATATAACCAGACCCAAAACACTTTTGTAAATAGGGTATGGCCTTGCTCTACTGGAGACTGGTTCCAGTTGTATCTTCCAATCCAATCCAATGACTACCATGGAATTGATATACCTCCCCAGTTTCTTAATCAGTAATGTTTATACATTAGACTATCCCCAAAGTTCATTGGCAATAACTGGACTGACACTCAACCTACAGTGGGAAGGAAACTGTAACATTAGAGTTACAATAAATACTAATTGTTTAAGTACTACCTTATGCAGTAACCAGAGAATGAGGGGAATACAGGGAAGTGGATGAAAATGAAGTGCATGGTAAGTGTGGGTTAGGCACGTTAGGTTTCTCAGAAGTGTTAGTAGGTAAGATACTCTCAGAAGTGTTGGGTCTTCAAGAGGTTCTGGAGAGAGACGTCATGCTCTGGTAGTGATTAGTATCTCGTTCCACCGTTGGGGATCTACGAATGTGGATAGTCTGGATTGCTGTGTGTGTATGGGTGGCAGTACCAGACGATCTTCCTTTGACGACTGGCCCACTGTTTGTATCTCTGTGTAGCTCCAGACTAGCACTGTTGCCATTGCTATCCTTATATTTCAAAACAAATGACTCACTTCCACATCATTTCACTTAGCCACACTGTCTTGTCTCTGATTGGCGTGAGCCCCAAACAGTGGCTAATGGTTTGGTCTTGCAAAGAGCAATTCCAGATTATAATCCCAGCTGAAACTGAGCAAGGAGCAATAGACAGGTGGCCTGCAAAGACCCTCTGTTAGAGTTTTATGAGGCATCTCTAGGATTAGGAAACGCATCAGGGAGATTTCCCAAGTCCCCAGTGATTTGTCTTTGGCCTCTATTTTAATATAGGCTTAAAACACCATACAAAGAGAAGGGAAATTATTTGGACAGAAGGTATTGCAGAGAACACAAGATCAAGGCACTTGGTATGTGAGCAGGTCATGTTTACTTGGCACGGAGTTGAGTCACTGCAAAAATTAGCAGACATACTTTGTATTAAGTCTCCAAAGTATGTGCCTCCCAAAAAGAATCCCAAGACGCATTCCAACAAAGTGTTCCATTCCCTACGTTCTAGGGGTGTCACGATTCTCCAAATCCTCGATTCGATGTAATTTTCGATTTTAAAGTCACGATTCGATTCGATTTTCGATTTTTAAAAATATTACTATTAATGCATTCCTTATATGTTATTTACTCTTTTTGGCCTTTTCCTTTTCTTTTTCAGGGGGCTTTTATTTTGAAACCGCTTTGAAACCGTTCCAACCACGAGGTTGTAATGTAAACAGAACTAACATTAGGCTAAAAAAGACGGTAATTGTAAAGCAATTTACAAAAGATTCACTGAACAAAAATGCTGATGTGGTACATGAAAATGTAGCTAAAAATGTGGAGAATGCAATGCAATCAAGCATTTTGGACGATATATTGTCACAAGCTGGCAGAATAGGCAACAGGCCGATGTGCGTTTTATTTGGAGACTGTTTTGCGCGACAGAGACTGAGTTTGCTGCTGATATTCTGGGGATAGGCCTAGCCAATGTACGACTTTTGCCTTTTAATATATTTGCTGCATTAGATCAGTCTTTCTAGAACAGGCAAGGGCTTTCTAGCCTCACGTCAGCAGCGCTGCATCACCCATATAGCCTACATTAAAACAACCAGCGGATGGTGGGCAGGTGCAGTTTTGAAAATTGGTCAACAAACTTTGGTGCTGATGGATGGCTGATGGATGATAAGTTTTGCTATGCAGTTATGGTTGAAATAATAGCCCATCAGCGCATCTCTAGTGTGTGTGCCTCTCTCGCTCAGAGGGGAGGGAGAGGCTGAGGGTCGATCCAGCATGGATTCTAAACTCTGTGGTGGATAGGATCTACAATTAGGTGTTAATAATATTACCACGCTAGGTCGAAGTACTCCCAAGTGCTATTGCGCCACACATTGTAGTTCTCATGTTTATTCGCTTGGAAAATCGTCACGTTTCATGTTGTGTGCCCTAACATTTTTCATCAACTACTCGTGCAACTGTATTTAAGTAGGTAAAACGTGGAGGTGTTTGAATACTGCTATGTGCCTCTCTCTACGGCCACGGCAGAGCCCGCTAGCATAGCAACATGCTAACACATTAGCGCCGCGCGACAGAGCGTTTGAGTGCACCTACCGACGCGGGAGAGGTACGACTCAACTCGTGAAAGTTTCGGTAAGAACATATATCACTACTGATTTTGGGTGGCGTGTTCCTTTAAAGTAACTTTGGACTGTAATTAGACCATCTTTTCACTTGCTAAGTTGAGTAGGCTAAGTTAGGTTTAATTGACGTGAATGAACGAATACTTCCACACCGGTGATTTCAAAGTAGCAAGAGGGGCTTTGATTTCGGTAGGTTGATGTGTAGGCCTATATTTTAACTGGCTGCAGCCTAAAATTAGAGGAGTGTTGATGCTGCAGTTCAGCACGTGCATGTGTGTTTGTGCGTCTTGGCATACATGCTGGACGTGACATTGGGGGTGTGGCTGCATCGTCGATTCTACTTTTAAGTTCGAAGTTCGAGATTGAGATGTAATTTCGATCGATTTCGAAATAAAATCGAGATCGTGACACCCTTACTACGTTCTAAGTTCCATTCCCTACGTTCTAAGTTCCTGCATTGGTGATGAAAAACCAAGTAGAAAGTCAGAAAAGTGTGCTTTAACACAGGGCTTTATGACATCATTTGAATTCACTAGAATCATTCTATTGATGGAAAACCGTTTTGACACTTCTTATTTCGCTGAAAATTAATTTAATATAAGAGTTAATTTGCTTGACATTCTGATGGAAAGGGGGCTTGTGTTAGAATTTGCAGAAGCCCTTTTCTAGATGGTAACTGCCCTGGGGTTTGACAGTATATAAGACTTGCCTGCTTATCCAATAGCAAACATGCATGATTTTATGTCCAGGCTTGTTCGTATGTCATCTGTTGTACAGCTGTACTATTTTGTGTGTGTGTGTGTGTGTGTGTGTTTGTGTGTGTTTCTAAGTTTGCTTGCATGTTTGTTAACCTGTATTAAGATCAGAACCCCACACACAGCTTGAACCGATTGATTTGATGTAGGTAGTGGATTGGCTGCTATGGTGACACTTCAGTTGTCTGTTGATTGGAGGAATGGGCCTTCCAGCACGTCCAAACACTTCCCCACCAGACCTCATTCCACCCTTCCACCCTTCTGAGATAGGCCAGTAACCAAGGCCAACTACAGTAATACTGGAGCTAGATGACGCCCACATACCTTTCATCAAAGCATCCTGCTGTGAGGGCAGTAGGGGTCTGTGGGATGACCACAACAGACAGTTTGTAGACTATGGGAATGTGACAAACAGCAGGTGCATTGGTAGTTTATTGGGAGAAACCAGACCCATCCCCCAAACACGTACACACACACACACACACACACACACACACACACACACACACACTATAAATGTACCCTGATTGATCATACCCATAGGGTTCTGGTTTCTTGGTTCCATCTGAAGGCCCTGAGGCTGGTAGCCATTGGTGAGACCAGTAAAATATAATCAATGTAGTCAGACCCAAAGTGGCATCATGTCAGTTTATATTGACACTATAAATCTTTGCACCAGTAGCAGTTGATGTTTATTACTTGCCATACCAATCTCTATCAGCCAACAACTGTGAGTCTGCTGTTAAAAAAAGGGAAAGAAAGAAAGAAAGAAATTAGCCACAAAGTTAATCATCGTTATCTTAAGCATTTACTGTTCATAGTGCTTCTCAAGCTGAGTTTGCCCTTTTTTAATGAGCCCAACATTACCCTCCTGATCAAATATTCAGCACTGGCCTCCTTTCCTGTGGGGTTGGCCTTACTATTCACTGACTCAGCGGCACGCTCATCCCGAGGCAGAGAGAGCAGCCAGCTATAGGTTTATCAGGGAAGAACCTCAAAGATGGCAAAATCAATGCTGAATACAGATAAGCGGCCTGACACGCAAAAGCACACAACTGAAGGCCAAGCCGTGTGAATTAACACGCTAGCAAAGCTTACTGTAGCAGGGTGACTTTGAATAGAGGGATGTCATGGCTTTATTTTTTACTTCAGAGTCCAAAATATTTAATACAACCTAATGCTGGGTGAAGGTTCTGAGCACATTCCATTTTTTGATAGCAGGTAAATAATATATTTACAAACTGTGAAGCCATATTTCACTAGAATGTAAGGCCTAGATTAACTTTGCTTAACCAGCAGTCCTACTGTACAGGCTAAACCATATAGGTCAGATCTGTAGGCTTATCTAAATTTAGTAAGATTTGAAATAGAATTCTGTTTATTTTCTCAATCTATATTGTCCCTGGAGGTAATATACACTGCTCAAAAAAATTAAGGGAACACTTCAATCACACTTTGGGATCAGTACTCTGACATTGTTTGATTGAGGCGATTGTTTGATTTTGCAAGAACTGTCTGTCAGACGTTCTGTGAATGTAGTTTGAGAAAGGCGAAAAGGGTGGAAGGTTTTTTAAAAAAATGTGTTTTACCAATTATGAAAAACTGTAAGTGTTTTCCTTAATTCTTTTGAGCAGTGTATTTGTGAAGGCATCTAAGGTTTGTGTAATCTGTGGCTGTGTGTGTATGTATTCTTGTGCTTAACTGATGCACGTGAAATTGTGTTTCAGTATGTTTCATATGCTGTAAACCACAAACAACAAGTACGCGAGCAGAGCTGGCAAGTATGGTCTGAAGATGGCCGTATCGTAAGGAGACACACGCAAGCTGTTCCCAAAATGGAACATAAATGTTTTCTAGCAAGGTTGCTACTATTTTGGTAAAAGCCATCTGTTTCTATGGTAGCGACCCAGTAGCACCACCTACCCCCACCCCCATCTCCTTGCCCATCAGAGTCCCTTATTTTCTGAGGCATAATCTATTAGCTCCATGCTGGGCACGCTCTGTGTCCAGCTCATGTCCATGCCTCTCTGTTCCGCTCTCTTTAGCTGGTGCGTACGGGCCCGGCTGCTGTCAGCTTCCTGTGTGAAGTGACTGTCGTCTGGGCTTGTGCAGCAGATTCATGCCTTCACTCAGTGGAGCCGAGAGTGCTTCAGCTGTGTGTGTGTGGGTGGGGTGTGTGTGTGTGTGTGTGCGGGAGGGGGGGGGGGGGCTTTGCAGCTTGAGGTCACCATCATGCCACACTCGGTGCTATTTTAAATGCAGCGAAAGCATCTTCCAAAACGCTTCCACACAACGATGTGAAAGGCCCCCGCGTCATCCGGCATTTCGCAAATTGACAGTGTGCAGCCAGCCAAGCAAAACAGCGAGGCTTATCATTTTTACTGCACTAGGCTGACCACGTTGTGGACTTCTGGACAGTGGGACCTTGGACATTTGGGGTGAAGGAATTGAATGTGGATTTATCAGAGCTCTAATCCAGTGTTATTTGATAGAGTACTGAGCATCATGGGAGTTCGATGTTAAAGGTCTTGGGAAAATGTACATGCTTCTTTGCCCATGTGAATTGCTACCATAGTTGTACTGGTATGTTACCATCACAATTATATAACCAGTGCTTATCACTGAAAAGATTCATGGACGAGGTGTTGTAAAGACCAGATTTATTTATTTGTGAAAGATAAAGCATAATTACTACGCTACTCTAATAATAGATTAAAGTTTGAATCATCATAGTAGTCCATGAGCCACAGGCCCAAAAAGGGGCGTGTCACTACCACTTGGGGGGGCAAATTCTCACTATATTTTTCTGAAAGCTACATATCTCTGGAGTATAAAATGGTATGATAGCAAGTTGGATCTTGTAGCTTTGTGGCTGTACAGGCCTTCAAAGTTGACCTCTGATTTGAAAAAAGGAAATTCCGCCTATTGGCTTTTTTTTGTTAAACCACTCATAAGAGCCCAGAAAATAATCCAAACCTCATTATTACTGATGCATATGTGGTGTTTGATGTTGGCATACATATTTTGAATCATTATGTGATTTTGCCCTTAATTTTGGTTGATAAAATTCAAGATTTATGTGTAATAATGAGCAAATCAACGTTTTCAGAGACACAACGTGTTGCAGCACTAATTGAAATGCCCACTACCTCATTAATCAATGTATTTATACCTTCCTACCTCCCAGCAGAGACTTGAAATACAAATGATTACATAGGTCTGCATTGCTATGCTATTTACTATTTGTAAATGTACTATTCGGAAACACCCCAAAATTCAGTAAATTAGTATTTAATAAGAGATATTCCAAGAGATCAAAACATCATGATTACCAATCACATATTACCTTTACATTCAAGGAATAACATATGAAAATTGTTCACATCACCACATGTACCCAGCTTAACATAAATATTATAATTTTATAATGTCCAGGGCACATGAAATACATACAGTAATTTTCTGTGTATTAGCCGTATTGTGTATAAGCCACAGGACAGTGTTTTATGAAGTTGAAAGAAACAAAACCATATACGATATTAACTGCCCCCGTGTATTAACCTCATAGCTGAAGAAATTTTGCAAAATCAATGTATAAGCTGCAGCTAATAGTTGGGAAATTATGGTAATTGCATCACAGGTGCTAAAATGATCTACATTATACATTTCAGTTGTACTTTTGACTAGTAAGAATGTGGGAATGAGATTTAGATGAACTGGTTGGTGAAAATATTCATACTTTACACATTATCATTATGTACAATTATTATTATTATTATTATTATTATTATTATTATTATTATTATTATCATCATACTTAAAATTGTATTTCATCTGATGTTAAAATAATTTCCATTGAAAAGAAATAATAACTATTTTCCAAGATCTACAAGTACATACATTTACAACAGTTTTAAAAATTCTACAGTTCTGATGAGATGAGACAAACAATGAAATTGGATCAATCCATTTTCAGAGGAACATGAGTTCATTTGCATATCTACAGCAGGCAAAGCAACACAAGAGGTTAGGGATGATCTGATTCAGGCTCATACTACAGGCAAAGATCATGACATAGAGGCTGGAGTCAGATACACCTAAGCACAAATGATACATTGACAAAGCAAAAATTAAAGACATTTACGAGCATGAGTCAAAAAAGAAAACACAGGCACATGGCAAGACAATCATGTTAAAGACTGGACATGAGAGAAGTCTTTTGTCACCCTCTTGGACCTTGGCGACACCTGAGGGGACCCCAAGGAAAACCTCTAAAGCAGCACTTGCAAAGCATTTGCAGAAACTTGCATCACTATCAGATAATCTTCCAGATAAATATAATACAGCAACAATCATTGATGGAATGTCTCTGGTCCAGAAGGTCAATAACAATGTCTCAACTTATGCAGACATTGCTGCTGCTATTCATAGCATGATCCGTAAAAAGGCAAAGCAGAGGCAGATAATTTTTTAGATTAAATTAGATTAGATTTAGCTTTACTGTCATTGTGCAGAGAACAAGTACAGAGACAACGAAATGCAGTTTGCGTGGTGGACCACACCTCCTGCATGCCAGAGTCATTAAGCAGGAGAACAACCGATACCACCGCTGGATAAAGGAGGCGATTGAAATAAGAACGCAGAGCCCAAAGACGATGAACAGAGATGAGAGAGCATATATGCTCTCCCATACCTGGAGTGCCGTCCTGGGGGGCGGCTGACTGACAGCAGGAGGTGTGGTCCACCTGTCAAAAAACTGACAGGTGGATCACACCTCCGTAACAACATCAGCTGATAAAAATGCGTCACACTACTCCACCGTGTGACCTTCTGATGAAGATGGAAGTATACGTCGAAACATGTCAAGGTAAAGAAAAAACATCTACCAATATATGTATATGTGATAAAAGAAAAAACAAACTTATTTATCTCAAGTGTAGACACAATGAATGCAATACAAGTAGTCCAGAATCCAGTTACAGAGGGAGGTATTGATGCCCAGTTCACTGAGTTTGGTGATCAGTTTGGAGGGGATGATGGTGTTGAACGCTGAGCTGAAGTCAATGAAAAGCATTCTTACATAGGTGTTGCTATTGTCAAGGTGGGACAGGGCAGAGTGAAGTGCCATAGAGATGGCATCCTCTGTGCTCCTGTTCTGACGATGAGTTCAATGAATAGATTAAAGATCCTTTGTACTCATTTCAGCTACAATTTAAAGAACATTTGTACTGCAGACCTATGTATGTCATAATTTAACATTCATTTCAACTCGCAATTGAAAGTAAGGAGGGTAGAATAGTAATGATCAATAAGGTCTGCATTCAGGTATTGCCATAACATGTTGCTCTGAAAACTCAAACTAGCTTTTTTTAGCACATAAATCTTGAATTTAATCAACCAAAATGAAGAGCAAAATCACATAATGAGTCAAAATATGTATGCCAACATCAAACACCACATATGCATCAGTAATAATAAGATTTGGATTATTTTCTAGGCTCTTATGGGTTTTTAACAAAAAAAGCCAATAGGCGGAATTTCCTTTTTTTTCAAATCAGAGGTCAACTTTGAAGGCCTGTACAGCCACAAAGCTACAAGATCCAACTTGCTATCATACCATTTTATACTCCAGAGATATGTAGCTTTCAGAAAAATATAGTGAGAATTTGCCCCCCCCAAGTGGTAGTGACGACCCCCTGTGGCTCATGGACTATAGGGGACATTTTTCCCTGGAGACAAGGGTCTTGGCAAACTTGTCAAAGATACTATTAAGATATTTAGATATTACCAATGGTGTAGTGGGGATTTATAAAGTAGGGGGACGCTATTTTAATGACGTCATTGCAAAAACTGTCACACTCGCACTTCTACATACATCGGTGCGTAAGGCCAAATTGTTACCAGCTTTCGTGAACATGAAACCGAATTTGAAAGAAAAACAATTAAATGACATGGATTAGCTTCAAAATGTAGCCTAATGTCTTCACCCAAACTACACTTTTCCACTCAAGTCTATGAATATGGTCTGTAGCTTTTCATTTTTTTGTATCATACAATAAACAGACGAATCATAATGTAGTAGCCTATGTAATCTAGCGTAGTCTAATCTCCTTGACGCATAGCATGCCGTGGCATAGCTTCATTCATTACCACACGTAAACGATGGCAATAACAATAGCACAAGCAGGATTTACACGCATATTCAACACGCTGTGTGGGCACTGGAACTCAGTTTGAGGGGGCGTCATATGAATGTCATTGCAAATGATTCAAATGCAGAGGTGCACATAAAACAAAACAAAAAAAATAACAGAAAGAACACTGGGCAGGCATAGTTGGGTCATCTATAGCAGTTCCGTGACCGTGGAGAGCGAATGTTCGTTTCTCACTAGATTTGTCATCTATAAAGGTTAAAGAAAAAAATTAGCCGGGGTGCCCCTTACAAAAATGTGGGGAAATTTTGTGAGAGCCCTATATTTAAAATGGCTGCCGTAAGCCAAGCTGGATATTAACTTGTTAATGGTTTTGCCCACAGTGCTGCATAACACATGGTTTCTGAGACTATTTGGGTCAAGAAATTCATAAATGATGTAAATTTATTGATTTGACCTATTTCTGACCTTCAAATTCAAGATGGCCGCCAATTTTTGGCTCTTTAAATGTTGATGTTTCAAAATCGTCATAGAGTTGTAATATTAGGCTCAAATGGAAGCTCTGCTCAAACTGAGTTCATTTATGGGCAGCAAAATTACAACATACACATAGGTCATCAGCTGTCTGTCATTTTTTTATTATTTATTTATTATGATTTATTTATTGAATTAACTAAAAACACTCTCCATCTGAATCTGTTGAATCTCCACACTGACTCCTCTCATAATCACTGCTACTCTCATCTGAGCTTTCATGAGGTGTGAGCTGCTGGGGCAAGGGGGTGTGACGCACTGGTCGACACTTTCCGTTCACTAGATCCCAGCCGTGACCAATGGGTGGAGGATGCTCTTGCAGGTTGTAATGGAGCTGGAAATGTAAGGTAGTTTGTCCTTTCCATATGAAGATTCAAAGAGTCATCATCAGATGGGACATGGATTGTACACTTATTCAGCAGGCCAGGCCAGAGTTTCCAAATGGCACAAACTGAAGAATAAGAGTACAATCCGTCTCCCACCTGATGATGACTCTGAGTCACACCTCATGACTGCTCAGATGAGAGTAGCAGTGATGATAAGAGGAGTCTCTCCGAGAGTGAGATAGATTCCTGACAGGTAGCCGTCCAACCACATTCTCATTGGACCCCTACCTATGTGATCAATGCTTCGCTAACCTCTGGCACGTTTCCAACAGCATTCAAAACGGCCCAGGTAACACTGTTACTTACGAAAACCTCTCTCAACCCTGCTCAAGTTTAGAACTACCGTCCTGCTTTACTCCTACCTTTTCTATCCAAAGGTATCGAACGAGTAGTCTCCAAACAGGTCTCTGAATTCCTCTCACAGAACAACCTTCTGGATCTAAATCAATCTGGGTTCAAGAGGGGCCACTCAACCGAAACGGCTCTGCTGTCTGTAATAGAAGCATTAAAGGAAGCCAAGGTGACCGCTCGGTCATCAGAACTCATTCTGCTTGACTTAAAGGAACACGCCACCCAAAATCAGTAGTGATATATGTTCTTACTGTAACTTTCACGAGTTGAGTCGTACCTCTCCCGCGTCGGTAGGTGCACTCAAACGCTCTGTCGCGCGGCGCGAATGTGTTAGCATGTTGCTATGCTAGCGGGCTCTGCCGTGGCCGTAGAGAGAGGCACATAGCAGTATTCAAACACCTCCACGTTTTACTTACTTAAATACAGTTGCACGAGTAGTTGATGAAAAATGTTAGGGCACACAACATGAAACGTGACGATTTTCCAAGCGAATAAACATGAGAACTACAATGTGTGGCGCAATAGCACTTGGGAGTACTTTGACCTAGCGTGGTAATATTATTAACACCTAATTGTAGATCCTATCCACCACAGAGTTTAGAATCCATGCTGGATCGACCCTCAGCCTCTCCCTCCCCTCTGAGCGAGAGAGGCACACACACTAGAGATGCGCTGATGGGCTATTATTTCAACCATAACTGCATAGCAAAACTTATCATCCATCAGCCATCCATCAGCACCAAAGTTTGTTGACCAATTTTCAAAACTACACCTGCCCACCATCCGCTGGTTGTTTTAATGTAGGCTATATGGATGATGCAGCGCTGCTGACGTGAGGCTAGAAAGCCCTTGCCTGTTCTAGAAAGACTGATCTAATGCAGCAAATATATTAAAAGGCAAAAGTCGTATATTGGCTAGGCCTATCCCCAGAATATCAGCAGCAAACTCAGTCTCTGTCGCGCAAAACAGTCTCCAAATAAAACGCACATCGGCCTGTTGCCTATTCTGCCAGCTTGTGACAATATATCGTCCAAAATGCTTGATTGCATTGCATTCTCCACATTTTTAGCTACATTTTCATGTACCACATCAGCATTTTTGTTCAGTGAATCTTTTGTAAATTGCTTTACAATTACCGTTGGGCCCTTGTCAGCAGACTTCGGCTTGCCTCTTGCCATATTCACTCCTTGTCTTCCGATGTCATTTCTGAGTCATCTACAGATGTTCACCTACCTAAATAGAACCAACTTCAACCTGTGTTATATCCTAGATGAGACTGCCTGGGTTATTTTGTTTAGATATTAGCCTATATATAAAACACATAATTTTAGCCTACCATTCAGGGAATAGGCATTTAAAAGAGAGACAGAGTGATATGACTAAGAAATGACATCGGGCGATGGCAGTGCGAGATGTTCAGAACGTAAGAGCTAAAACTTCTACAAACTCACTAACATCCACAGCGGAAAAAGAAGGTAAGAAAAATAGTCGGAAAACTTAGAGTGTAAGGCAAGCAAGCAAGTTTGGCGGTTGTTACTAAAAATGTGAACATGCACGTTGCATTGTTGTGCGGTGGACTTTCAGAATGAAAGAATGAGTCGGAGTTTCTTTAATATCGAGGCGTCATATTTGTCCGATGGCCTGCTATAAAATGAATTGCGATGTCTGTCTGAAAAAGACGCGCTCGTGCAGTCAAAATGAATGGGAGTCTTCAGAACAGGCTTGTCAGTCAACCTGACATAACAGTGTGTAAAGTAGCCTATATCGAATTACGTGGGAGCCAGAGGGAGCCGAGCTCCCATAGAGTGAGGACTGGCTCCCATGAAAGCAACAAAGTCAAAAACCTGAGGGGGTCTCTCATATCTGAAGGTGTCTGGCATTGCAATTTAATCTTAAACAACCGCTCATTATCCATACTTGTGCGATCTCTTACCATTAAATACGTTAAATTAAAATATAGGCTACTACGGGACGTAGACCTACCCTACGCTCTTGAACACAGCATGACACTTCACCACCACACAACTAGACTATATGAGCAAACCGTATACGACCGTTTTGACAGCACTCGCAAATCTGAAGAAGTCAACCTTCTTTGATGTGAGTGTTTTGTCTATTTACATAGGCGTTCATTGGGCTAGCCTATATGGTTTGATATGTGCTAAAAAAAAAGTCCTGTTTGCTGTTGAACTTGCGCTTCACCTCTTCTATGTTGATTGACAGCCATAAATTATGGCCCATAATGCAGCCTACAATGATTGTCTGATGATCTATAGCTATCCTCTGCCATTCAGAGCTCCGGAAAGTTCCCAGATATTTTGAAACACCTGTTAGCAATCTCTGATGTCGGAATATTCAATGGCTACCCGACAACATCTCAGTGCAAACTCCAAAATTGTTCGTCTATTAATTTTCCGCGGTTCAACAATACTAGAACATAGTTTGGCTGCAATGGCTTATAATTTCTGCCAGTTAGTGCTTTTTCCCTGTGTATAAGTTATACTACATGCATTATTGTGTTTGACACTGAGGATAGCCTATCTGAGACGGTGGTCTGGTTCAAATGAGTTACGTTGTGAAATTGAGAATGGCACAGACTAAATCGTTTAGTCTATTTCTTTGTATTGTGAAATTGAAATGAAATATGGACTATTACAATCAATAATATGTTGAAATTAATTAAAAGCAATCAATTTCTATGAAAAATCTATGTCTGTTGTATGCGTGTGTCAAGGTAAAGTATAGGCCTACCGTGCGCATATATTGTACGCCTAGGCTATTTCATCGCCTTGTTAGGCTATGCACGGGGTGTGCCAACTTTTTATGAGATAGAGAGACCCCCTTAAAGACAAAAAGATCATTTGAGCCCTGTTTAAAAGAGAGACAGATTATGGAGTGATATGACTCAGAACTGACATCGGGCAATGGCAGTGCGAGATGTTCAGAACGTAAGAGCTAAAAGCTCAGTAGCCTAACATCCACAGCGGAAAAAAGTCAGAAAGCTCAGATGTGTAAGGCAAGCAGGCAAGTTTGGCGGTTGTTACTAAAACTGTGAACATGCACGTTGCACTGTTGTGCGGTGGACTTTCAGAATGAATAGAGTCGGCGTTTCTTTAATATCGAGACGCCATAGTTTGTCCGATCGGCCTGCTGGTATAAAATGAACTGTGCTGTCTGTCTGAAAAAGACGCGCTCTCTTCCCATGCAGTCAAAATTAATGGGAGTCTTCTTCAGAACAGGCTTGTCATAGTGTCACTCTGACATGACCGTGCGTAAAGTAGCCTATAATGTGAATGACTTGTTATTTTATTAAGGATTTCTTTCTTTTTGCAAAAAATAAAGTACAATAGGCATTAGAAAAATTGAGATAGTCCTACCGCACACTGTTTTGACGTTTCACTTGATTTTATTCAGAGCGAACAACGCGTTTCGCATATAGCGTCCTCAGGTTCGCTCTATATGCGAAACGCGTTGTTCGCTCTGAATAAAATCAAGTGAAACGTCAAAACAGTGTGCGGTAGGACTATCTCAATTTTTCTAATTAAGTATGTTCCTGCAATCTACCTGCACCTAACCAGGCTGTGCGTGGATCTTGGTATTATTTGGAATACAATAGGCATTAATTAGTAGGCCAGGAGCATGCTGAAATTATGTGGCAAATTGCGTTTTTTATTACAATGATAAAATTGTAAAAGGACGTGACCGAAGCTGAGGCAAGCCAGGCAATAGGCCTATAGGCCCGACGGTAATTGTAAAGCAATTTACAAAAGATTCACTGAACAAAAATGCTGATGTGGTACATGAAAATGTAGCTAAAAATGTGGAGAATGCAATGCAATCAAGCATTTTGGACGATATATTGTCACAAGCTGGCAGAATAGGCAACAGGCCGATGTGCGTTTTATTTGGAGACTGTTTTGCGCGACAGAGACTGAGTTTGCTGCTGATATTCTGGGGATAGGCCTAGCCAATATACGACTTTTGCCTTTTAATATATTTGCTGCATTAGATCAGTCTTTCTAGAACAGGCAAGGGCTTTCTAGCCTCACGTCAGCAGCGCTGCATCACCCATATAGCCTACATTAAAACAACCAGCGGATGGTGGGCAGGTGTAGTTTTGAAAATTGGTCAACAAACTTTGGTGCTGATGGATGGCTGATGGATGATAAGTTTTGCTATGCAGTTATGGTTGAAATAATAGCCCATCAGCGCATCTCTAGTGTGTGTGCCTCTCTCGCTCAGAGGGGAGGGAGAGGCTGAGGGTCGATCCAGCATGGATTCTAAACTCTGTGGTGGATAGGATCTACAATTAGGTGTTAATAATATTACCACGCTAGGTCAAAGTACTCCCAAGTGCTATTGCGCCACACATTGTAGTTCTCATGTTTATTCGCTTGGAAAATCGTCACGTTTCATGTTGTGTGCCCTAACATTTTTCATCAACTACTCGTGCAACTGTATTTAAGTAAGTAAAACGTGGAGGTGTTTGAATACTGCTATGTGCCTCTCTCTACGGCCACGGCAGAGCCCGCTAGCATAGCAACATGCTAACACATTCGCGCCGCGCGACAGAGCGTTTGAGTGCACCTACCGACGCGGGAGAGGTACGACTCAACTCGTGAAAGTTACGGTAAGAACATATATCACTACTGATTTTGGGTGGCGTGTTCCTTTAACGGCTGCCTTTGACACTGTTAATCACTGCATCCTTCTCTCTATACTCTCTAACATGGGAATCTCCAGTTCTGCTCTGTCCTGGTTTGAATCCTACCTCACAGAATGCTCGTTTAACGTATCATGGCTTGGACAGCTGTCCGCACCTCACTATCTCACCACAATGGTCCCCCATGGCTCAGTGATGGGCCCTCTTCTCCTTGCTATCTACCGCACCTCTTTGGGACAGATTATCCGTTCGCATGGCTTCCCATACCACTGCTATGCAGACGACACACAGCTCTATCTGTCCTTTCCACCATATGACCCCTTGGTCTCGTCATGGATCTTGGATTGCCTCTCAGACATATCTACATGGATGAAGGCAAACCACCTCCAGCTAAACCTCTCAAAAACCAAACTACTGGTCCTCCCAGCTAAACCATAATCAACATCAAAATTGACTCCCTGTCTGTTACACCTACCAGGGCTGCAAGAAATTTAGGATTCGTTCTCAACAACCAATTAGCCGTTTCGCACTCCACAACATACGGAAAGTCAAGACTTACTTGACTCAAGATGCTACCCAACTCTCGTTGCGTAGCTAGTCATCTCACGACTCGACTACTGTAACGCCCTCCTGACAGGTCTCCCAGCCTGCACAGGGAAACCCCTTCAGATGATCCAGAACGCGGCGCGTGCCTGGTCTACAAACAACCCAAAAGGGCATATGTTACCCCGCTGCTCATCAAGCTACACTGGCTACCTATGACCGCCCACATCAAATTTGTCTCTAACGCTTGCCTACAAAGTAGTCTCCGGTTCTGCTTCCACCTACTTGAATGCCCTCATATAGGCATATGCTACCTCCTGACCGCTGCGCTCCTCAGACTTACGACGTCTAGCTCTGCCACCAGTACGCTCAGGTCAATCCAAACTTTTTTCATTTGTTGTTCCTTGTTGGTGGAACGCACTAACAGTTCCTACAAGAGCAGGGACATCCCTCTCCATCTTTAAAAAACTCCTGAAGACCCAGCTCTTCAGAGAATATCTCCTCTCGTAGCACTACTTACAACTAGCTAATTATAGCACTTACCACTGGACTAGAAGTGACACTTGACTGTATAAAAACAGCACTCACTGATGCACTTTTTCTTATTGTGCTCTACCTTTTTACATTCTTTTAAATTGTTCTAGTATTGTTGAGAGAATTGTTCTAAAGCTTTAAACTGTTTACCATGTTGTAAGGCGCTTTGGGTAAAAAAGCGTCTGCCAAATGTAATGTAATGTAATGTAATGTAATGTAATGAGTCAATGTGGAGATTCAACAGATTCAGATGGAGAGTCTTTTTAGTTAAAGGAGAATTCCGGTGTGATATTGACCTAAAGTGTATTGAAACATGATACCGAGGGTGAATGTATGTCTCATAGCCCATCTCGGCTTGTCCCCTGCACTCCAAAATCTGGCGCTACCCAGATAGCAAAGGGGCGTTGAGGGGCGTTGAATCCACGTTTGTTTGAAGCGGCGGAGGTTGATTCAACGTGGATTCAACGCCCCTGTGCTATCAGGGTAGTTAGCCGATGCTACCAACAGCTTTTTCAATAGTGGTGCTTCGGCATCGGGCAGCAACTGGAATCCATGCATTTCCACTGAATTATTTTTTGGAATCTGATCCCTTATCATACCTGTTCATTCTTACTCGTCGCTCGACTTATCGTGACTAAATTCAAGATGGCTGCAAACGCTAAACTTCGTGAAGATACTGTCTTATAAATCGTCTTGTAAGTAAACTACCAGTGCTTTTTCAAAGTTCTCAATGTCTCGTTTTAAATGTCAGGGCCCTCGGAAGTCTACCAATGAAGTGTGGAGATACATTGAGCCTCGTAAATGGGTGTAAAACAGTGATTTATTTGCATGGCTAGCCCGATGCCGCAGCACCACTATTGAAAAAGCTGTTGGTAGCATTGGCTAACTAGCACCAGATTTTGGAGTGCAGGGGACAAGCCGAGATGGGCTATGAGACATACGTTCACACTCGGTATCATGTTTCAATACACTTTAGGTCAATATCACACCGGAATTCTCCTTTAATTCAAATAAATAATTAGTTTGAGCAGAGCTTCCATTTGAGCCTAATATTACAGCTCTATGACGATTTTGAAAAATTGACATTTAAAGAGCCAAAAATTGGCGGCCATCTTGAATTTGAAGGTCAGAAATAGGTCAAATCAATAAATCTACATCATTTATGAATTTCTTGACCCAAATTGTCTCAGAAACCATATGTTATGCAGCACTGTGGGCTAAACCATTAAAAAGTTAATATCCAGCTTGGCTTACGGCAGCCATTTTGGATATAGAGCTCTCACAAAATTTCCCCACATTTTTGTAAGGGGCACCCCGGCTAATTTTTTTCTTTAACCTTTATAGATGACAAATCTAGTGAGAAACGAACCTTCGCTCTCCACGGTCACGGAACTGCTATAGATGACCCAACTAGCAAGCAGTCATTTGAAAAGTTTTTGTTTGGATGAAAGTAGCTGCACCAATCATTCAGGTTCACCGTTGGGTCATTACTTATGGTTAAATAGCCTTATAACTTTGGAGCTCCCTCGATAAAAATCACTCATATTACTCACACATGCTTATCGTGTCATTTTGACCACTGGATTAGCCTACCTGCATTCTGCAAAACACAAACGAAGGGCCATGAAGATGCTTGCTAGATTCGGATACAGGCAGTTGCATAATCTATGGTTTTCTAGCCACTTTCTAGCTATTTTGGGTAACGTGGAACGACGAGCTGTGTAGTTTTTAATGTCTTTACGCATGGTGGAGTGCTACATCATGACGGTCATTCTTGCAACGAATTTTAGGACAAAGAGGCCTAATTGGAGACGTTTGTGTGATGCGTTGTTACCACTGGTAACAACACTTGTTATATTAATAAATGCTTATTGAAATGCTCAAAACAATGCTCCAAGAAGTGGGGGGACGGCGTTCCCCCGCGTCCAACGCCCACTACACCCCTGGATATTACACCCTTAATAGATGCATTGACACAATTCTTTGTCATTGATCCATGGTGCTTGAAGCACTTTGGAAGTGTTCTGTGATTGCAGATAAAATAGGGCCACAGAATCCAGCCTGACTGTATGCATGGATACCAAACCACCATGCCTCAGATGGCATGTTAGAAAATTCAGAAAGCAATAACATTTGACTGTGTTTTTGACCAGGACAGCCTATCTGACTGGAGCACAAGCCAAATTCCCTCAGGGAAGGATGCACATGAAAATCAGATCAAACTGACAGCCAAAGCCTCTTACCGCTTCTTTGCTGCCTGCAACATACACACACACACTCACACACACGCACACACACACGCACTCTCTCTCTATCTATCTCTCTCTCTCACACACACACACACACACACACACACACACAAACCCACACACATACACATTGAGAGAGAAAGGGAGAGAACAAGAGTGAGAAGGTATCTATTCAAAGTTGGTTTATTTCAGGGTTTTCAGGCAGCCCAAAAACAAAGACACTTTTGAGTCTCTGAGATGCACAGTATGCATGGATTGGATTCCAGGATGCCGAAAAGACAGGAAATGATATCTCTCTCTCAAGCAATTATGTAAGGCCTGTTTGAAGAACACAGTGTTTCAGGGTATAATTTTGCTGCCCATTTTAGATACCACTGCTTTGCAGATATTCTCTGATCTTAATTAAGTGACCATCAGGAAATTGCGAGAATTGGTTGGTGTATGTTATGATTTATTTATTCATTTGGTTAGCGCTTTTCACCCAAGCATCGTACAGACATTAATCATTACAGGGCCAGTCTCCTTGGAGCAGTTTGGGGTTAAGTGCTTTGCTTTAGGGGACAACGGTGGCAGCCGCAAATCGACCCCACAACTTTTCTGACTACTGCATGTTAGCCCAGCTCCTTAGCAACCAGAGCCCACTTTATCACACCCAACTGTATTGTAGTACTGTATTGCATTGTAATGAAACTTAACTTTTTTATATTCAAAATCATTACATTTAATTTAAGTAATTTAAGACAATTTGGGGGATTTACATCCAAAATATAATTGTAGGTGTAAGCAACCTTCTGTATAGATCATAGCCATAGCATATGAGCTAGTATAGATAGCATAGTATAGATCATCTCCAATATTGTGCCCTGTATTATAACAGGGTACTCCATGGAAGAATGGCAGTATGTCAATTAAAAAGGAGTGTTTATTAAAATCTTGCTTGACTAGTGCTGATTATTGGACTCATTTATTCTTTCCCCGGGGTTAATTGATCGTGCTCGGCTGCTTGTAATGGCTAAAACGGGTAATTGAGTGATCCTCAAACCAATCACTATTCCTCTGACCCCCCCCCCCCACACACACACACACACACACACACACACACACCCCTCTGCAGTACCCCATCAATCAATCCAACCAGCTATGTGTTGCAGTTACATGGCAATCAGTGCAGCGTGCGTGCGCTATCCGTTATATCCATGCTGTTATATCCAGCAGCCTTGCACCTAAGCTCCCGCCTGTCAGGACTCCGTGTCTGTACTGCAGATGAATTACAGACAGATGGTCCCAGCGCTCACTCTCAGCGCAGGCAGCAGGATGAAGATATAGTGGTCGAGGCCATAGACATTTCTGAGGCTGTCAGGAACATAAGTGTGTGTGTGTGTGTGTGGGCGCGTGCACACAAGGAGGGCTGCAGGTGGAGAGGTGTTGGATGAGATAAAGCGACTCATTATGGTCAGCAAGGTCAATGGACTTCCAAGGGCCTCACATCAGTCAGGACAAGAAGAAAACCTGGGATAGATAGACACCAGAATGTGCCAACTAAGACAGTATGTGTCAGTTGTTGGTCATTTTTTAAAATAATTATCTGCCAAGATTTTCATCATAGTGCTGTAGATTATTATATTCTCATGCATTTTTTTCTTTTTTGGGGGGGGGGGGTGTTACTCTTTTTCATCATAAATCAATAAATTGACATGCAAACCTGCATGTTGCAGAACTCATTTCAGAGAATCACTACAGTTGTTGTGCTATGCCATGTCAGGCTATTTCCCAGGCACCTTCATGAATTATTGCTTCAGTTTGGCCATTTTGTTAAGGGATTGTGGTGTTTAGGTCATGTGAAATTGAAAATCAGCTGCATGAATGGTCTTCCATCACAAGCATTAATATTAACCATATTCTAGTATTGTTCAGCCTTTCTTTCAAAGCTCTTCCAGATGTTCTTAGTTGTGTTGGATGTGATGCTCACTCTGTTTCCTGTGAACTGTGAACTGAAACATAATTAGAGTGCTGCAGCTCTGTAGTGTGTGATTGCTATCAGAAATATTGTAACAAACAGCCAGAAACAGTGGAGACTGCGATCAAACTGAAGAGCATTGGAACCCTGGAAATATGGCATTATAGTCAAAGTGGTTTTGTAGAAAAACTGTGTTTTGCACAGAAGTGTTACTGTAAATCTAAAGAGCCAGATTCCAAGTGCTCAGCCTAGTTCAAATGAACAAAATAGCTGCTGCACGTATAAAAGCAGGAAGCACAGCCGTGTAAGCAGCAATGTTGATGTCTGATCAAAGTGATTATGCTGTCAGTCTTAGTAATTTCCCTGACAGATCAGGGAGATAATACTGTATAAAAATAGAGAGAACTTTTGTTGAGATGCTGCAGGAATCTCACTCCTATTCTCTCAGGCTTTTGATGTGTCCTGAGGGGTCTATCTGAGTCTGTCACTGCTTCTTAATCAAGTAGCTCTCTGCAAACCACTGAAGGTTCCATGTCTTACATTATACTTGTTTATTTTATAGTGTAAAATGTATTCAGTTATTTTTGTATGAGGTTCATACCTGTTTTGTTCATAAAACCCTCTGAAATGTATTTGTGGATATTTTAGACTTTATCAATATCAGTTTAAGTCTATTTGCCTTTAAGACTTATGTGTTTATATCATCAGCAACCTGGGGTTGTCATGATATTTTTGGTGATAGAAATGATGATATGAAAATAGTTTTCTCAGCTGCATGTTACATCAGCTTACAGTCTTGAGAGCCGTGCAAATACAAAAAAGTAAAAACTAGTCCTGACCATCATCAGCAATGAACTCGTCTATCTTATCTAGAGTTTGAACTCCACATCTTTCTCATTCTACATATGAATCAGAATCCTGATTTTATGAATGCTCTTTGTCCCACCAGCACATGATGCACATGCATGCTTCCCATAACTAGATAGTACACAGACATTGTAGGTGAATCTTTATATAAATTCAAGAGAGACTTTCACAGTTAGAGCAGGTGAACCACATGAAATCTGTATCAGTTGCTTCACTTGATCATAAGACACTTGGTTAATGTAATTAACATGATTATAAGACACTCGGTTAATGCTTTGGTTATTTTGTTTAACAATGATGCTTATTTTGTTTAACAATTAACAGAATAATATGAGGTGAAATATGAGGCATATATTTTAACACCCCACCTATTTTTTTATTCAAATGCTGAAGAGAATGCTGAATCCATTATATTGGTAGAGAATTTAAATGACACGATGAATCTGGGTCTGCCACAGCAAATTGGCCAAATGTGCTCAGACTCGGAGATCTGGGAGCACAACTTGTTTTTTATGCTGCCGTGCTGTACTCCATTGTGATGGCCAGTGGAAAAATGGTTGAGAAGTTGTAAAATGGTGGAGAAATGCAATCAAAGGTTTAAAGTAGCCACTGATCTATAGCAGAAGGGACTGCTATACTGTCCCTTATTAGACAAGTGTAGAACTAGGCTATAAAATGGAAGTAACTAGGTTATGTTTCCCCCCCCTGGTGCGCCACTCCCTGTCATGGTGGCTATCTGTAGAACAATCTAGAAGATAATGTCAATTGTTTAGCATACACAGCCTAACAATTTGGGGCTCCTGGCTTTGCTTTGAGCAATTGTACGAGCACATCTGTGACAGTGCAGGCATTTTTGATGAATACCTTTTACCTAATAATCTCTGATGTTATTTACAACCACAATGAAGTCTGTTGCTAATCAAGATTGTATTGTTCATGAAACCTTACTGATATTAGATAACTAGTCATCTTCCTTACATGACAGTGTTAAAGCCCACTAAGCAGGGTGAAACAGCTCTGATAAAAAAATGAGCTCTACGGAGTTGTTATATATTGCTTAAGAGTCTACTAAAGTAATAAGATGTTCTTTTTCTCCATGGGCTCCATAGACTATATCAACTGGGAAGAGAACAGCGTGTTGGTTCAGTTGTGGAACAAAAACCTAGTTTGCAGTTGGCCTTTATAGGTCTCCCTTCATCTCCCTTTAGTTCTAAAGCTGGGCCCTAGGCCTAGCCCTCTCTCTCTCTCTCTCTCTCTCTCTTTCTCTCTCTCTCTCTCTCTCTCTCTCTCTCCCTTGTTCCATCTGTACTGCTCTGCCTACAGTATGAAGTGACCCTTTTTCCCTCAGAGACCAATTACTCACTCAGCATAACAGCTCTCATTAATAGTTATAAAACAGACAGATGGATATTTTCATGCAAGACTGTGGTAATTAAACATATAGTTATTCTCTTCAAGGAGTACACCAATTGAAACTGCTCACCCAGCCATTTTGGTTGGTGTCATGCTTTCAGACTCAAGTCAGTTTACTGGAATAACTGTTTAATAACAATTTAATGGAACTGCTGTATGGGTATCTTCTGGGACTTCTTAAAATATTACTAATATGGGTATCTTCTGGGACTTCTTATTACTAATACAGAAATGTGTCGGATTGGACAAAAATGTGGAAAACATTAGTGGTTATGTTTTACAGCTGTATCAGTTGTTATGATGAATCTGGAAAATGTGTTGGTAGGGTGTTACAAAGTTTGCACATCTGAAGTATTTCCTCTCTATAAGCAATATGTATATTATATGATGAAAATGTGGCTTATATTTATCCGCCATTTCCATTAAAATGATGATAATTCTGTGCTTTCTTTTCAATTCAATGAGCTTTATTGGCATGACTGTAAGTGTTACAATGTGGCCAAAGCAGTAGTTTCATCAAAAAATTAGCAATTGATAGTAATAATAATAACAATTGACATGGACTATGGAGAATAATAAAAATAATAGAACATTAGAACACACACACATACACACACACACACACTCACATATACACACACTAGCACACAATGGAGAAAAGAAAAAAAAGAAGGAAAGAAAGGAAAGATAAATATACATATTTGCTTGCCTAGTGGCTGTCTCGTGCTTTATGGCATTCATGTGACATATCGTGCCACTAGTGGTAATAAGGTTGGGTACACTCCTAATAAGTATTTGATTTGAGTGTCATTCTGTAAATTTCAAAAATTTGGGATTCTTTTTTCAAATTTTGTGAAATATATTGATCTGATGTTTTCAAATTTTTTACAATGTAAAAGAAAATGTTTTTCATTTTCGATTTCTTGTGTGCAGCATGTGCATACCCTCTCCTCTTGTGGTTGCCATGTTTGTTTGTGGCGGCCTCTCTCTATGTGTGGTCACTGAGTCTGTACCTAGTGACTGATTTTCGGATCTGGGGGTCTTTTATGATGCATAAGTATTCAGCCATTTTATAATCTCTTTCTAGTGATTGATACACTTCCATTTTACTTTGAGTTTTAATTGAATTTTCCCAATAATGTATGTACTTTTCTTTTTGTTGTGTCATGATTTTCTTGGGGTGTATTGCATTGGTGTTATACTAGACTACATTTTTTGAATTTGATGTGTTGACAGGTTGTATTTTTTTAAGTATATTTTTTTGCGCTTTTATGCCTTTTTTAAATTTGACAGGATAGTTGTGAATGACAGGAAGCGAGTGGGAGAGAGAGTCGGGGTGGGATCCGGAAAGGACCACAGGGCGGGAACTGCCCCAGCCAGTTGCGCCACAGCCGTGGCCAACAGATAGATGGATAGATAGATAGATAGATAGATAGATAGATAGATGCATACATACATACATACATACATACATACATACATACATACATACATACATACATACATACATACAATACATATAATACATACATATATATATACATACATACATACATACATACATACTTTATTGATCCCCTGGAGAAATTCAAGGTCTCAGCAGCATACAGACAACACAAACACATTCTTTAACAGCAGAAAGAGTAATTAAAGTATATAATATAAAAACACAACTAAGCAATAAGGACAGTAGAAGATAAAGAATATGCTAAATATAGAAAAATACAAATTATACTAACTAACACTTAAATACAATATATAAAAATACACTAAAATACAAATTACAAAAATACAAATTATACTAACTAACACTTAATCTAAATCAATTCTAAAAACAGTATCCACATAGTGGTGATTAATCAATCAGAGGCGCTTGCAATGACTGAGGCAGGGACTGAGCCTGTGATTCTCTGTGCATAGTAAGGTATGGTACGGTGCTCTAAGGTGCTCTGTGTGAATGAGTGTCATGGTGTTAGTGCAATAGTGATAGTGATCATGGTGATAGTGCAAAGGAGTAAGTCCAACAGTGCAACAATGCAGAAATAAAGTAAAGTAAAGTCTATATATCTATATACTTAACTATTTAAGAAAATGTATAAGTGTGGCCACAGTTCGGCTGTGGCATGGAGGGGGGGGGGGTTATGCATATGTGCTAATGTGCTAATATAGCACGCAAACAGTGAGGCATAAAGACAGTGGTAAAAGTGGCTAGTGGACAGACAGTATCCAGACATGGAGGGGGTGAAGAGGCAGACAGACTATGCAGAGAAGTCTATCTCTCCTCTTCCCTTAAGTGAGGCATTGAACAGTTCAATGGCCCTAGGGACAAATGACTTTCTCAGTCTGGCAGTGAGCGAAGTCTCCAGCTGATCAGGCTCTTCTGCTTAACAATAGTGCTGTGGAGTGGGTGACACTCATTGTCCAAGATGTTGATCAGTTTGTTCAGGGTCCTTTTGTCAGATAGTGAAGTGATGCACTCCAGTTCAGCTCCCACTACAGAGCCAGCTTTCCTTACCAGCCTATCAATTCGGCCCGCATCCTTCTTCCTTGTGCTTCCTCCCCAACATACTACTGCATAGAAGAGGACGCTGGCAACAACAGACTGGTAGAACATCCTGAGGAGCTTACTGCACACATTGAAGGACCGCAGCCTCCTCAGGAAGTACAGCCTGCTCTGCCCTTTCTTGTAGAGTGCATAAGTGTTGGCTGACCAGTCCAGTTTATTGTCCAGGTGGAGACCCAGATACTTGTAGGTGCTAACCACCTCCACATTGACCCCATCAATGTGGACTGGTAGCAGAGTGGGCTTAGACCTGCGGAAATCCACCACCATCTCCTTGGTCTTTGAAGTGTTGAGTTGAAGATGATTGAGTTTGCACCATTGCACAAAGTCCTCCACCAGGCTCCTGTAGTCCTCCTCCTGCCCGTTCCTGATACACCCCACAATTGCAGTATCATCAGAAAACTTCTGCATGTGGCATGTCTCGGTGTTGTAGCGGAAGTCAGATGTGTACAGGGTGAACAGGACTGGTAGAGAGCACAGTTCCCTGTGGCTCTCTGGTGCTGCAGATCACAGTGTCAGAGAGACAGTTCTTCAGTCTGACGAACTGTGGTCGCTCGGTCAGGTAATCTGTAATCCAGGTTACCAGGTGAGCGTCCACACCCATCTGCAAGAGCTTGTCTCCAAATCTGAGGGGCTGGATGGTGTTAAAAGCACTTGAGAAATCAAAGAACATGATTCTCACAGCACTTTTTCCCTTGTCTAGGTGAGAATGTGTCCTGTGTAGAAGATAAGTGATGGCATCGTCCACGCCCACTTTCTCCTGGTATGCAAACTGTAACGGGTCTAGTGCATGGCGTACCTGGGGTCTGAGCATGCCTAAGACCAATCGCTCCATTGTCTTCATCACATGTGATGTAAGAGCGACAGGTCTGTAGTCATTAAGCTCACTATGGTGTGGCTTCTTAGGGACAGGGGTAAGACATGATGTCTTCCACAGTGTTGGAACTTGTCCAAGGCGTAGGCTGAAATTGAAGATGTGCTTTAGTGGCTCCCCCAGTTCAGCAGCACAGGCCTTGAGTAGCCTTGGACACAGTCTATCAGGCCCCGCTGCTTTATTGCTGCGCAATTTTTTTAGTTGGACTGTCACTTGATCTGTTGTAATGGTGAGGGGTGTAAGGGGAGGGGAGGGGGAGGGGTGCACCTGGGATCTGTGTGTCTGATGGCTGTTGACTGAGGTCGTTGTCACCTCATTGTTCGTGATCGCCATGTGGGGGAGGGGGGCAAAATCCAGTGATGGTGGGGGTACGATAGCCTGTGATGATGGAGGTGAGTGTTGTGCTGGTATTGGTGTGGGGGTGGGGGCTGGGATATGGTGGACAGAGCACCGCCATTGGAGCTGGAGCAGGGCAGTCAAACCTGTTGTAGAAGTGGTTCAACTGGTTTGCCCTGTCCAGATCCCCCTCCACAGAGCTGCTGCTCTTCTTCAGGCCAGTGATAACCTTCATGCAGTCCCATGTCTCCTTCAAGTTGTTTTCCTGCAGCTTCTGTTCCACCTTCTTTCTGTAATCCTCCTTAGCTTCCTTCAGCTTGAATTTGAGTTCCCCTTGCACGCGCCTCAGCTCTGCCAACAGGGTGTAGTTTTAACATGAAATGTCCATTTGAGAATGAAAAATTAGGAAGAAAGACACGTATGTGGATAATGTCAAGCACTTATCCTGATTGTGGAACTACCCATATTTGAAAATGATCAGTCACATCTATTCTGTATGTCTTTTGTGGATTCAATGAAACTCGACAATATCTAGCTATCTTACTATATGATGTGCAGATTTTATACACTTGACGCACAGACCTGTTCATTAATTCCGGAATTAAGGCAGAAAACAGACCACCGAAGAACAGTCAAATCAAGACCTCTTGCAGATCAGTGCAATGACTTATTTCCTTATAGCAAAAAATAAATCTCCCAAAGACAAGCCTTGTTAGTCAGACTGACATGAAATGATTCTTTTGATGAGCTCACTAGTGTGGCCATCTCATGCCTATGATCAGCTTTAATTATGAGTATGCCCAGTGTTTCCCATTCAGCAAACGGTATGCTATACCTTTAACCTGCAAGCAGCAAGCCCAGCCACACGTGGGCCTGTAAAGAGATCCCCACACGCTACACCCCACAGGAGTCCATTGTGTCAGCGGCTGCAGGCTTGTTAGCGGCGCTGGCGCTAGCAGAGCTGTCAGCTTACTGTATGCTAAGCCACCCCTGAGAGGCCCAACTGGCAGCGCGGGCTGACAAAGTCCTGCACTTCCCCTCCTGTAAATGAACATTGCAGTCACACCCCCCCCCCCCTTCCACACACACACACTCTCACACACATACACCCTTCCTCTGTGCCAGGATATTACACACGCTGATGTGCATTCTACTTTTTTGTAGCGTACTCTTGGCATGGCTTCTCACAGCGCTGCAGCCCTGCTACTTGTATTGAGGCTGGTGAGATCAGTGGAGCAGAGTTCACATTTGCATCCCTAACCTTGTAAGCCACCTTTGACTGTGTGAGACAAAAAGAAGTCCATCCCCTAAGGAAGCAGCGAGTGTGAATGTGTGGAAGAGTTGATTTTTAAATGAGATCCCCTTTCCCTGCTCCTCCTCTGCCTTCCTCTTCCTCTCCCCTTTGCTTTTCCTCTAGCTCTCTCTATTTGAGCCAGTGTGTGTTTATGTGTGTGTGTGTGTGTGTTTGTGTGTGTGTGTGTGCGAGTGTGTGCGTTTGTGTGTGTCTAAGAAAGAAAGATCAGAGCGGTGGCAATCTGAACAGACGAAGCCCCCTGTACCATTAGCGTGTCACAGCACCCAATAATAACCTCGATAATAACAGGGTCTGCTGCCTCTCTCTCTCTCTCTCTCACTCTCACTCTCTCTCTGCATCTCCCTCTCTTTCTCTTCCTCTCTCTCTGTCTCTGTCTCTATCTCTCTCTCTCACCTTCTCCATGCTTTCTATGTCTCTCTCTCTCACTCCCTTGCATGCTCTTTGCCGTTTCCTGTTGAGATCTCTTCCTGTGTAGTGAGAGTGCTCTTTATCAACGTCACCAAATTAGCATAGCTGAAAGTGCTCTTGCTGTCTGCAATTAGTTTGATTGGGCTATGCAGCGAGATGAATGAAACGGATGTGTGTGTGTGTGTTTGTGTGTGTGGGTGTGTGAAGCTGTTGTTTCTTGCGAGGAGAGGACAAAGCGTGCAAATGCGGGCGTGTGAAATGAAATCAAGCTGCCGCGGAGGCCAGGAGACAGCGAGGAAAAGGAAAAGCCTCTGGGATGAAGTCCTCCACAGAGTATATGCCTTTCAGGACATGGCCGCTGGAGAAGGCCCTGCTTAGGGGGCTGGCATGCTTAGATGAGATCATCCTCGCCGTGCCGTGCCGTGCCGTGCCGTGCCGTGCCGTGCCGTGTAGTGTAGTGCAGTGTAGTGCACTGCTGCTGATGCTGTTTGGATTACAGTGAAAACGGAAGTGGTGGCTCAGACTAGTCACAATAGGATGGGAGATTACTGGTTCATCTCTAGAAAGCACGAGAGGCTGGCTGGTACTGTTACTAACTGGTACATTTGGCCCATAACTGTAAAAAAAAATGTCCAGACCCCTCTCATTCATTTTGCTCAGAGTATGGTGCAGTTATTTGCAATTTACATAGACATTTCAAGCAAGTAGATTTCGGACAAAACAAACAATTTTAGGATTTATTGACTTTATTTATTTGTTTTATTTATTCATATTTATTTATAATTTGTGTCATCTTTGTCATGTCTGGTTGGGACTGGGTGCTTTCATTGTAAATGAGCTGAGTGACTTGCAGTAGTCTGTAAAGTTGTACATTAAATAGCAGTCTAGATGTACACTCCCCTGTAGATTGCTAAATGCTGGGTGTGATGGTTGCTAAAGGGACCTGTTGATCACGCCCTATATCTTGCTTTCTCCCCCTCTGTCCCTCCCTCCAGCTGCAGCTGCCTGACCTCCCGCTTGGACGCTCCCGGTAGATGCCCTTAGCTCGCTCTCTCCCTCCACCCTCGCCACCACCGCCATGAAGGGTCTGTCCAGCAGCCGCAGCCACCACCACGTGATGGCCTGCGAGCCCTCGTACGACATGATGGGCTACCACGCCGAGCGCAGCAAGCCGTACCTCATCAGCCAGGTGGACGCGCCCCACCCGGCCGACCACCCCTACTACGCCCAGCGCAGCGTTACCTCCTCGCCCTACCAGCCCGACTGCGTGGTGCCTTACGGGACCTTCCCGCGCCGCCACTACAGCTCGCACCACGAGCTCAAGGACGAGTGCGCCCTGGTCCCTTACACTGGCGGCGGGGGCGGGGGCAGCGGCTCGGTCAAGGGCAACCGGCTGCCCGTCAACCTGCTGGACCAGTTTGAGCGGCAGCTGCCGGCGGTGGCGTCGCGCGACGGCTACCACACGCTGCAGTACAAGCGCACGGCGGCGCTGGAGCAGCGCAGCGACAGCCCCGGCCGCATCCGCCACCTGGTGCACTCCGTGCAGAAGCTCTTCACCAAGTCGCACTCGCTGGAGGGCCCGCACCAGGTGCACCACCACCACGCCAAGGGCAGCGTGAACGGCGCCGGCGGAGGAGGGAGCTGCAAGGTGAGCCCGGACAGCGAGACCCCGACACTGCGGCAGCGCAAGCGCAGCAAGAGCCGCGAGCGCTGCAAGTCGGCCGAGCCCAAGAACCGCTCGTCGCCGCACGTGCCGGCCTCGGGCTACTGGAGCTCGGACGACAACCTGGAGCGGGACGTGTGCCTGTACCGCAGCCCCACGGTGCCCACGGCCGGCGTCATGACCATGGGCCGGCACCCGGACAAGTCGCAGTCGCAGTACTTCCTGGAGGCCTACAACACCATCAGCGAGCACACGCTGAAGACATCGCGCAGCAACAACGACGTGGGCAAGTGCTCGACGTGCGCCATCGGCGGCGGCGGTGGCATTGCCGGGCCACTGGCCGTGGAGGCCGCCCAGCAGCTGGTCAAGAAGAGCTCGTGGTCGTCCTCTCTCACGGTGAGCAGGGCCCGGGAAGTCTACCAGAAGGCCTCGGTGGTAAATGTAGATAAGGCGCTAGTGAAAGCTGAGGCTTGTCAGCAGGAGCGCTCTTGCCAATACCTGCAGGTACGCCAAACCTCTTTTCCTCCGACAAAACGTTCTCCTCCTTCGCTACCCCCCCCCCTCCACCCCCGTCTCCCCGCCTGCCCCACCCCCCCCCCCCCAACCCCCATGCTCACCTCCAAAATCTAACCCTCACCTCCACCCCCCCACTCCCCCCTCACACTTCCACCGTCACCTCTCCTCCACCACCACCTCGCCTCTTCCTGGAGCGGTCCTCCAGTTTTGAGTTTCAGTTTCTGGAGAGAGAAGTAAGTGCAAATCCATTAGCTGCCTTACTTTCCGGGTTAGCTTGGCAAGCATTCGGTTTCTTTGGTGGATCCTTTTTTGGTTACCTACCAGTTGGTTATGATTTTATCTTCTCTGAACCTTCCTTTCTCCCATTTCCTCTATCCTTTTTTTCCTAATGATTATGTGATTGTGTAATTGTTATTCTAACTGTGTGCTAATGTGACGTGTTGATGATTAACTTGATGTTAATTCTTAGTTTGTGGCACTAACTAACTAATAACTGTTTTCATATGCAGACTAAATCACTAAAAAGTTGTTGATAAACTGTCAAACTGTCACCAAATGCACAAAATGTGTGAATGTCAACTTTCAGACAGACTCAGAGTAGTGAAAGCCTGCCATCAAACAGATACTTTAGAGGCCAAAAAAAGAGTCACGTGACCCAGCACAATTCCCTCAGCACCCCCTTACTGAAGCAGCTCTTAAACTCTTCAGTGTGATTACAGTAAGAGGAGGCGGATACTCTGCAGATCCCAATGGGAATGTTGTCCCAGATGCTAGTAGAGCTCCCTGCTGTGTGCAAGTCCAAGAGTGTGTACCTTCAAGATGTGTGTTGCTCATGCAGGGGCACACACACATGCAAATGCCAGAGCTGAACTGGTCTCTTGGTTGTTTGGTGACGCACTTTCCTCCACCACTAAAGACTAAAAGAACATTGCATATGCCCCCCACCAGGCGTAATTTCCACTTCCTCTTGTGATTCCCTGCTGTTGAAATGAATGTGTCGAAACCTGGTGTCGCCAGACAGGTAAAAGCTACATGCACCACTGGGAAACTTCTGAATCGCCACTGTTCTGATGCATTTGTTCCAATCATCAAGATTGCACTGCCGGTGTGAAGTTTCAGCATGGCCCCAGAACTCCTCCTCCCCCCCTAACACACACACACACACTCCCACACTCTCGCTCTCGAATGCATACCCACACACACACACAGACACACACCAATTGGAACCTCACTTTGAGAACATGAGAACAGGAAGACTGGCAGCACTTGAGGCCTTTAAAACCCTTAGGAAGCCAACCAGAACAGATAAAGGAGCTAAAAGTAGTGTTGTCGCAGCACTTTCCTCTATCCTGCAGATTTCCCAGGCTAAGGGAGAGAAACGGACTGCAGCAAACAGAGGGCTTAGAAGCATCTAGACAGCCCTGTGCCACTCTCTTAAGTCTCACTAATGAGAGCAAATGGAGGTTCCCACCAAAAAGCCGACCTTTCCTCGGCCTGCGCTGCTATCGGAAATCAGTTCCTACTGCCCCCTCAGAGACCCTCATCCTGAACTGGGGGGTGGGGGGGTCAGTGAGATCTAAAAGCCATTAAGCCTGCACTGATGTTTGTGATGCTCACTTACATAGAGCCTCACTCACCTACTCACACGTGCACTCACTCTCCAACTCAAACACTTACAGTATACTCATTCACTCACACACACAATTACTCATGCACTCAAGACATACACACTCACTCACTCACAATCACATGCACACACACACACACACACACACAGTCACAGTCACTCACCAACTCTGACTCACACACTCAGTTGCTCACTTACCCAAACTGGACCTCTTAGGAAGTAGTTTCAGATGGAATTCTGAAAGGTGGCCAAGAGTGACTGTGTCTTTAGCGTTGTATGTGGCTGTGTGATTGCAGGCACTCCATGCTAACACGTCATGCTGTCAGGCCAGCATCTGGGCACTAGTCATCTGACGTCAGCGCCAACCCCGTTTCCCCAGTAACCCCCAGCCTCAGCACCACCCTGCTGGCTTATTCACTTAAATGACTAAAGTGGAGTTTCTGCAGCACTTACTATGGGCATGGGAACTGCCCATGCTACAACTGGAGGATTCTCACCAGACCCAGTCGCGGCAACACACACACACAGACACACACACACACACACACACACACAGGGGCAATAAAATCCATGATGCCAGATCAATATCCTTGCAGGCTCTCTAATGACCCTTTGTTCGTTTTCCTTCTTTTTTGGTTGTTGTTGTTTGTTTGTTTCGAGTGTGGCCCATGTCGATGAGGGCTACGCCTGGAGGAAGTAGCGCTGCAGACAGATGGCAGGCTGTGCAGGCAGGCAGGCGTCATTAGTGTAGCGGAGCAGGCCAGGCCGAGCACTCTCATTAATTACCTCTGCTCACAGGATGAGGGGGGCATAGGAGGGAAGTCAGGTGTGTGTGTGTGTACGTATGTGTGTGTGTGTGTGTGTGATGGCGCAGGCTCCGGCTGTGCCGCCATGCAATCCGGCAGCGCGGTCCCTGATGCTCTTGACCGCCCCCCTGCAGGTGCCGCAGGACGACTGGGGCGGAGGCTTCACGCCGCTGGCCAAGGAGGACGACATCCCGTGCCGGCGCATGCGCAGCGGCAGCTACGTCAAGGCCATGGCGGAGGACGACAGCGGCGACTCGGACGGCAGCCCCAAGCCCTCGCCCAAGATGCAGGCGCGGCGGGCCAGCTACCTCAAAGCCACGCAGCCCTCGCTGACCGAGATGACCACTCTAAAGTAAGGCGACTTGCTCACCATCTCACACAGCACTTACCAATGCACACACATACGAGATGACCACTCTAAAGTAAGGCGACTTGCTCACCATCTCACACAGCACTTACCAATGCACACACATACGAGATGACCACTCTAAAGTAAGGCGACTTGCTCACCATCTCACACAGCACTTACCAATGCACATACATATGAGACACAGGGTCCTGTTTTGACCTGAGTAGGTTTCCCATTGCATGATTCACTGTGTTTGTGGTTTTTGAGGAGGAGTTTTAGTTTGGCTGTGTTACTGGTCACTTGGGGTGAGGATGGATGATGATGTCGATCTACAAGCAACTTCAGTCTTTCAAAAACTTCCTGTCGAACTGTGGAGAAACAGAAATGTGTTGCCCGAAGCAAATATTTGAAATGTACAACATCCTACGTTACAGTAAACAAGCGTTTAGCCAGCACAAGCCCACAGTAATGCCCTTTGTATGTTGATCTGTAACTCTTTTGAGTGTAAAGCACTGCTCTGACTTATCAAGGAATGGTTGAACTTTTGCACTTGAATGCTGAGCCAGCTGATGTCTGATAGGTGAACAGCACACATGTGAACCAGAGGAATCACCAGAGAGAGAACTGAGACAGATGAACAAGAGGTGAATGGTGATCAGACAGACAGACAGACAGACAGACAGACAGACAGACAGACAGACAGACAGACAGACAGACAGACAGACAGACAGACAGACAGACAGACAGACAGACAGACAGACAGACAGACAGACAGACAGACAGACAGACAGTCATAAAGGAGTGATGTAGTTACAGACTTATTTTCTTTTTTTCAGTTTTACTAATCTTTTGTCTGAGGGTCTGCTCAAGCTTACTTTGACATATCTGTAACCTTCATCTTCGTTTTAATTTTAATTCCTTCTCCTCATTTATTTAGCAAGCATTTATGATAAGAGATGGAAACACTTTCTTCCAGCACATCAGATATGAGTCAGGCACTGCATTGGCTTTAAGACAGCTCCTTGGTCGTGAATGTGCTGCAGAGTTATATCTTTTGATAAGGAGATTTTGATGAGTCACTTTTGTTGTTAACATTTGTGAATGCCAGAGTGCACAGAAGTGGCAAAGAAGTGTCATAAGTTTTTATACAAGTTAGTTTTTAAGCAGCACCTATCAAACACCATCTGTTCCTCAAGTGTCATTGTAGCTTCCAAGCATAAGTACAGCCAAATAGTACAAATGTTAAGCTTACTAACCTGTTTGTAAAGGACAATCCACTCATCCCTGAGCTCATATTCTCCACTGTAGAAATGCAAAAAAAGTCTGACTCAGATACAGAGCCATGACACCTGCTGTCTCTCTCTCTGTCTCTCTCCAGCAGTGTGTTTTTGTGTCCGTCCACTCCCCACTGGCACATTTAGCATACACAGGCACGGCATGCTTATTGCTAACTAATGGCGCCCTAATCACAGACCATTCATCCTCTCCTCCAATCAGCTACCTGCCGCTGCCGCAATCACACAAGATATGGATGCTCATCTGTTTCCCTCGCAAAACAGAAAATAATTGTGCAGCTTGTAAACGTTCCTCCATCAACCTTGCCCCCCAGCACCACCAGCACCACCACCCCTCAGCCCCCACCCTCACCCCTCCCCTGCAAAGAAGTGTGGCTTCACGGACACGCCGCACACAGCAGGGATATCAATTAGAGTCTCCACGGAAACAAGCCTCCATTATTCCAGGGAGCTAGGAGCCAAGCATGGCTTTAATTAAGTAAGCTCCCAGCCATGGAAGGTATGAGTAATTAGACTAATTAGCCCTGGGACTTCTGTACCAAGTGCTTCACTGACACAATGTCTTTTTTTTTCATGTCCCTCAATTTTGAAGGTTAAAGTTGACATAGAGTGCCAAATTACAGTAAATCCTCATTATTAGTTCAAACAGTGTTTTAACAAAGTGCCTGCGGATCCTTATGCCTGTTAAATGGATTTGATTGTGGTGACTCAGACAGACAGGTGATTTTGCCCTAGATTGGTGACACATTGTTTCTGTGTAAGATCCTTTCAAAAGACATACTACTTTGTTTTCAAACTGTATAGTTAGTCATTTGCTGATATTGTCAAACTAAGTGGCTCATTTTGTGTGAATACCAAACCGTATCAGAGGGGTTTGTAGAGGAACAGGACTTAGAGGACCTTAAAGGAACAACTGCAGGCAGGCAAGAGCAGGCAGCCTCATTTGCTCTCAGGAAAATGGATTCCACAGCCCGGAGTGCCTCAAAGAGGGATTGGAGGATTTGAGGCTTTGCAGAATCATAATATTATTTTGGAATTACAGCTGCTTATAAATATTGATTTTGTGGAATTCCGTTCCAATTGTTTTGTGTGAAAGACAAGGCGGCTGGGATGAGGCCATGCATGTAGAAGACAGTCGAACGCTGCTGTGTGAATTTTAACCCTTCACAGTGTCACGTGTGGAGCACATCACACGCCAATCACTCACTGCTTCTGGACCTCCCTCCAACAGCTCGGCACGGCGTGTCCATCCGACTGTCCATAAGTTCCGTGTTACATCATCAGTCCACATAAAGCATGAAAAGGAGACCTTTTGAGAGCCAGCCAGGCAGACCTTTCTCATAATCCATAATGCATGTGACAGATAGTCATGTGTGATGAAGAAAAGCTGACATAAACTCATGCGGAGACTCAGGCGTCCTGGGCGTGTGTGGGTGGTGGGTGGGGGAGAGTACAACCCAGCACCCAGCATCCTCCAGGAACACTGAGCACAGGGCTGTCATAATTGCCAAGGGTTAGAACCTTATCTGTGTTTGCGGTTTGTAACCACAAACAAAATTTGCATGTCAGGTATCTCGGAGGAAACAATCTAGAGAAGACATATGATAAATTGACAGCAAACCTGAACCAGCAAAACTGATATGAGACAACGGCTTCAGGCCTGATTGCCAGCAAGTAGTCATTATGTTTATACCTTGTTTATTAATTATACCTCTTTGGATGGATTATATAATTGTTGATCTAAGGTGTCTGGGATGAAATTATGTTCTCAGCCTTTTTTTTGCCTTGGCTTGTGTGTGTGTGTGTGTGTGTGTGTGTGTGTGTGTGTGTGAGAGAGAGAGAGAGAGAGTGTTGCTGGTGTGCTTGACTTGAGTGTTTTTGCGTGGGTGTGCAGCGTTGTTCAGTGTGCGTGTTGGCCAGTCATGAGCCCAGCCATGCAGACACAGGAGCAGCTCTCTCCTCCCTCTGGCTCTCTCTCCTTCAGACGCCACACTGCAACTGCAGTCACAGCCAGATGTGTGTGTGTGTGTGTGGTTGATTTGTGCAGGCATATTGCTGCATGTGTCCATGTGAGTATGGATGTTCATGAGTCCAAGCACACTCACGTTTGTCAACGTTGGCATGTATGTGCAGTGGAAGGAGTACAGGCGTGTGAGTGTGTGTGAGGGAGAGAGAGTATGCGTGTATGTTTGTAAGTGTGTGTGAGGGAGAGCGAGAGAGAGTGTGTGTGTGTGTGTGTATGAAAAGTGCGGCCTGTGTGGGTGGCCTTAAGTGAGTTTAGCTGTTTTTCCTCAGCAGCAGCCGCAGTGGAGCGATGGAGGAGGAGAGGAGAGCCGCTCTGCCCTGCCCGCTGGAGCTAGCTGGCTGCCTCTATTTAAAGAGCCACGCATGCATAATGCAGGCCCGCGCCGGACAAACAGGGAGCGGGCTGCTGAATCAGCCCAGGGACCCTGCGCTTGATGGACTCTCCTCGAGACCCCATCCCCTCTATCCCCACCTCCAACTCCCACTCACTCAAGAGAGAATAAATTGCTATCTCTGGTTTTGTCTATTTCTCTCTCTCTCCCTCCCTCTCTCTGCCTCTCTGTCTCTCTCTCTCTCTCTCTCTCTCTCCCTCTGCCCCCTCTTCCTTGATGCCCTTCAAATTAGGTCCGATGGTGCATGAGCCAGCAGTGGCATGCCATGCGCCTCCTACCACATGTCACTGTGCCAGCGTCACTTTCAAGCGCTCCGATCCGTCCAAATCAAGGACACTTATACGTGCAATTCAGCTGGAGTGTGAAAGACCATGTTTCCACAATTGTTATCCCTTCCTCCGTCATGGCTTTTACTCCCGAAACCATCCAATCTTGTAATTTGTCCTCTCTCTCTCTCTCTCTCTCTCTCTCTCTCTCTCTCTCTCTCTCCCCCCTGCAGGATCTCCACTGAGCACTCGCCGAAGCTGCAGATCCGGAGCCACAGCTACCTGCGGGCGGTGAGTGAGGTTTCCATCAATAGGAGCCTGGACAGCCTGGACCCCAAAGCCCTGCTCGCCTCACCCCAATACCGCTCGCGAAACGAGAGCTACATGAGGGCAATGAGCACCATCAGCCAGGTTGGTGGCACCTCCCCCACTCACGCCTCGCCCCACGCAGGCCGCCCCCCCCCCCCATCCCCCTCGCCCCCGATACCTGTCCTCCACACCCCCTCCTTTCCACCGGGTGGGGGGCCGGAGCGGGGGCAGGGCAGGGCAGGCCGGGGTGCAGGGGGAGGAAGGTCAGAGTCCAAATTTGACCCCAAGAGCCCCCCGCCATACCAGGATCATGACGTCAACCCAGTGATTCATCTCTTACCGAGATGAATTGGACCCATTTGCCACATGGTGTTGTTCATTCACCTTTGTATCGCAAAAACATATATACCGGTAGTTATAATGTTATAAAGTTATAGTAGAACTCAATATCCCCTACTAACCCCAGTCAGATCTCACTAAGACATTGTTTAAAGGAGATATATAAAGCTAAAGAACTAACTGAAAGTTACTTTTTTTCTGGCTTTGCCAACATTTGGACTATAAATAATTCAAAAGCTTACTTGCCCAAGACCTTCCATTTTAAGAGCCTGTTGTCAGGCCCATGGACAAAAATACACTAAAGCACAGTTCAATTCAGGAAGAACAATGTAAGTGCATTCCCTCATGTATGACTGTTAGCGAGTTCTGAGCTGCCCGCCCTCCTTGTCCTGTGTCATTTCCTCCACATTGTCCACCCTCTCTGCCTGTCCAGTGTGTCTCTGTCCAGGTCATTCCTCCAGCCTGTCTCTGTCTTCACCTCAGTACGTCACAACAACCTTCATCCTCACCGTCTCCTTCTGCATGATCAAGTGTGAGCCCCGTGGTAGCTGTCTAGCTACTTCAGTGCTGGATCTACCTGCTTCTTTTGGCCTGGGCAGCATGGTTAGCTAGCCAGGTGACGGGCATCCTTCACCAATCAAATATCCTCCCCCTCCACCCAAAGTGCACTTTAGTATCCAGGGTTTTGTTTGTTGCATCTACCCCCATGCATAGTTAAAGTGTCCACATGTCCCATTCCTCCCAAGGATTGACTTTTGACTTTATTTCCGAGCGCTTCAGTTCCCCCCAGCCCTCGCTCTTAAGACTCTTCCTCCTCCTGCCACTGCATTGTGTTTATTGCTAGTGCTAGTGCTAGTTTAGTTCATTGGTTTATGACCTTCTTCCTTTTCTTTTACCCTGTTATCTTCATAACTCTGTTTTCTAAGCTTTGTTTTTTCAATCCTTGATGTTTGCCCCTTGGTAAGTGGGGCTTTTCTCTGGAGTTTTCATGCTCTGCAGCCAAGTACATGTACTAATACTCTGGCCCCTGGCCTTCCACTGTATACCTCTTCACCTTCCTTCCTTGTCCCTTCATTCTGCTCTCTCCTCCTCCTCCTCCTCCTCCTCTTCCTCTGGTCCTGTCTCATCTTCTTTCTCCACCCGGCCTCTCCTGCCGTGAAGGTGAGCGAGGTGGAGGTGAATGGGCAGATCGAGGCCGTGTGCGAGTCGGTGTTCAGCGAGATGGAGTCGCAGGCGGTGGACGCGCTGGACCTGCCAGTACCCGGCTGCTTCCGCATGCGCAGTCACAGTTACGTGCGCGCCATTGACCAGGGCTGCTCGCAGGACGACGAGGTCGGACCGCTGTTACCCGCCTCGCCGCCCCGGACCACCACCACCGTCCGGACCATCCAGAGTAGCACAGGTCAGTGTGTGTGTGTGTGTGTGTGTGTGTGGAGACGGCACACATGCAATTCTGTTTTCTGTGCACCTGCCCTGAACACCCTCACGCTCTCTCTTGTAAATCTACTGACATGCGCATGCAACTGTGCCATCCTCGCACACGTGCCGATACCACACATTCCCAGACACATGTACCCTACCTGTGGCCCTAGCTCTGCAGCCCATAGTAGCATATGGAGACATGCTGTGCTCAGCTTTGAAGAGGGCGGCCTGTGTACATAGAGACCAAATTCAGTTTTGGAGCAAGTCCACACAGAATGAAAAAAATTTATAAATAAAATCTACGTACAACAAAGTGCCACAGAATCACAACACAAAAAAAGCATCCAATAACACTGTGTTAGACAGCACAAGCCCCATCTGCACAAGCCGAGCGGTCATCTCCCCTGAGACTTGGGGCATTTGGCCGCACTAAAGAGATTTCGGTTTGGGCTCTTCTGATGGCCGGGCTCAATCTGACCCCCATGGATGGTTGGCTCTTTCAGGCATGGTGGTGCCCTCTGGCCAGGGCTGGACACCAGCAGTCATTCGTGAGTAAAACATGAATGGCTATTCTGGTTAAACACTTCATTCAGTTGATTTTTCATCATTACTGCCTAACATGGACCACCCTATAAAGCTTTTAACTGGGCATTAACCTCTAGGCGAGCCCCGACGCTAGTATGTTAACCTCAAGGCCCCGACCATGTTACTGAGATCAATCAAATCCCCACTAGGATTAGATTTTGCGTCAGCTGATAGAAATGACAGTGGTATAAAAACAACCTCCATCACCATTCTGCCAGCATCCAGTGCTCAGCATCTTAGGTTGATTGTCTTTGATGCAGGCCCTAGCAACTGACCTGGAAATATCTTTTGTGTGTGTGTGTAGCTATGCAGACACACGTGATGACCACAGAAGCTTATGAATGTGAGTGTGACTGACCCACAGACCTGCTGCGGCTGGCAGGCATGGAAACACACACACTATACACACATACTCATAAAAACACTTACACACACACACACACACACACACACTCATAAGCACACATTCAAAAACACACACAGGCCTACTAATAAACACACACGCTGTGGTCTGGACTGAACTTGTGGTGACCCAATTCTGTTGCTCCTCTCTGGGGGTTTCAGAGTGGCAGGGCCCTGCGGCCTAATCCCACTGACAGCATCTGACATCTCAGTTTGATCTCATCAGAGAAGACATCCAAATGCATGTCACCACTAGGGGGCCTACTGCAGGCACTGGCGCTCCACAGTGCTCTAATCGACCCGAAATAAGTGGAGAAGCGCTGGGCCTTGGGCTCCACTTTGGAGACGCAGCTCCTCGCTCACTGCAGCTCCTTGTTGCTGACAAACCTGTCTGTCTGTTTGTCGCCAAAGTTTGACGGCAAACAGTGACGTGTTGTTTGTTTTTGTTTATTCTCTACCTGAAAATCATGTTTTTTTTTTCTACTTTTGGCTTCTAAATGAGAACAGTAGTCAGCTGGGTTGTTGTGTGCGGGTGCAAGCAGAGGAATGGGTTTTGGCAGCGCGGTCGGCTTTGCGCGCTTTCATCTCCCTCCCTGAGACGGCAGCTTAGGATGAGCTGTGGAGAGGAGGCAGAGGATACTTCCCCGTGCCCACCCCCCCCCTCAGCTGTGGGTCAGTAACGCTCATCTCTGCTGAGACGTGTCAGTGTGATGGTCTCTGGCTGCGGGTGGCTACTGCTGGCAGACATATGGGCAGGAGTCTGCAGCATTAGCTGTGAGAAGACACTTGGGGGGGGAAGAGGAGGAGGAGGAAGATGAAGAAAACGACATGAGACAAAAGTGCAAAACAGTGTGTGAGGGAGAGAGGGGGTTGTACGCGAACAGTGAGTTTGCACCGGACTTGTGAATTTTTCATAACTGCCTTTGGGGCCAAGCAGCAAGGAAAATACTAAATGAAACACAACCCAAGCTCCTGGCTTAGAGCCTTTCTGTTTTGTAACATCCCTGCTGTATTGGACAGCTTTTGAACCTTGCACCTTCAAGATCAAAGGTTGCTGACTGCAGCTATTAGTGTCGTGTTTGGCCATCCGCCCCCATTGGTGTAGTAGCCTACCAGTCACCTGCCTCTGACTCTGCCTCTGACTCTGACTCTGCCTCTGACTCTGACTCTGACTCTGACTCTGACTCTGACTCCAAACAGGGGACAGTTCACAGCAGCCCACTCAGTTGGCCCCCATTAATCAAAATGGTTCCCACACTCGACTGATTGGACCTGATGATGCAGAGTAAACATGTTTTCTTTCCTTGCAAGGTCAAGAAAGGAAAACGACAAATGAAAACTCACACACACACACACACACACACACACACACACACACACACACACACACAGGCTTGAACTGATCTCTTCATCATGAGAACGCTAGGGAGTAATTATGGTGAAGGGAAGAGCAGGGAGCCGACCTTCAGACCAAGATGGAAGCCTGTAGGCAAAGCCATGCAAATCACCTCCTTTCTTCCCTTCCTGCCCAACATTCCTGCATCTCTATAATCCACTTAAGAACACACGCTGCTGGGATTGTGAATTTATCCTTCCCCACCGGCTTACTTTGTATTCAAAGCACCAGGATGCGCACTGAGATGTAGTTTTCAATAGGGACATTAAGTTTGTTTTTTTATTTATTCGTTTTTTTTCCCCTCAATTATTTGTTTAAATACCTTCACCTGAAATTGAGTTTTGGTCATAGTTCCTTTCCTTTATCACAGATTTAAAACCTATTAAGCTGCATAACAACAGCTATCAAAAATTCAGATGCAAAATACCTGATTGAACGAATTGTGGGTCTTTAATACAAATCAATTCAATCTACAGACAGTATGTAGCCTGCCTTACTGGTTACATTTACATGTATTCATTTAGCTGGCACTTTTATCCAAAGCAACTTACAAGTGAGAACTAACAATCGAGCTCCAGCATAAAAAAGGAGGCCTTAGGGTAGTAAATACTGCTTTTTCAAACACCTCAAGAAAGCCAGAGGAAGAGAGCACAGAGTTTAATCAGGGAGTGTAATCAAAGATATAGTAGAAGAAGGAAGTGCATGGTAAGCGCATGTTAGGCATGTTGGGTTTGTTATGTGTTTGCTCAATAAATCTGAATAAACAAATACATACAACTGTGAATAATAATAACTGAATAAACAGCTTAGATGTGAGTTAGACCATAATATGCTGAAATGAGCACATAAACCCAATCCTGAACTGAAGGGGGGATAATGCAGAGATGAGAATGAAGGAGAGAATGCTTAAGAATAAGAATTAAGCATGACAGAGAAGCAGCATGGCAAGAGTGACAGAAGAGCTAAAAAAGAGACCGAATTCACAAAGGGTCTGGTTTTATCTCCAAAACCCATTCTGTGCATCTGCCACAAGCAAATTATAATATTGTTCTACCAGCTTGTCTGACAGGTCAACTTGGGTTGGGTATCAACCACAGTGATATCAAAGAAAGGCAGATTGCTACGTGTGTTGGCTCATTAAAGCATACTCTATCTGGCTGTAAAACTAGCTTGACCCCTGGTCTCTACATCTGGAGACATAATCGGCCTTTAAATCACTGGTGTGTTTGTTTTAGGACAAGCGAGTTTAAGTTGACCGCTTTTGTTGTGACTGCTTTCAGTCCAGTCATGGTGCTGTATTTTCAGTGAGTGCTTTGTCTACTGTATTGAGCTAATGATTCCCTTTGTTGCTAGGTTACGGGGACGCTGGCGAGACACGCCGCTCCGTCTGGCATCATGTTTTTGTTTGTTTTTATGTAATGTTCGTAATTTTATGTAATGTCATGTTTATTTTTTGTATTGGTTTGTCTAGTTAAATGTTTTCCCTATTTATTTACGCTATTTTTGATAGTTTTCGTGTTATTCTTAGTCCTTTTTACTCCTAAGTCAGCTGATGTCATTGACATTTGTCCATTGGGAGCTTGCTATGGCTAGCTTTTGCCCTAGCTGGGCATCGGACATCCTTCCATCTATCCGTGAGCGGTGCAGCACTTCACTGTCTGGTCGAGGGGATCTCTCTGGACAGCTGGACCTAGGCTACTCTGCGAAAGATCTGCCATGGCCGCCGAGCTGTTGCTGACCTGCGAGCTGCCATGCCAACTGCAGACTAACTGGGCCTCTGACATCCTTCCATCCATCCGTGAACAGTGCACTTCACTGTCTGGTCGAGTGGATCTCTCGGGACAGCCGGACCTAGGCTCTACTCTGCGAAAGATCTACCGTGCCCGCCGAGCTGTTGCTGACCTGCGAGCTGCCTTGCCAACTGCAAACTAACGTTAACGGTGAAGAGCTGCATTCTCACGGAGCAACAAAGTCGCTGTTAAGTCCACTGAATTGCGGATCTACACGATCGCTCAGTACTTTGGACTGTGCTTCCATCATCTCCAGACTGCAGTCTAGCAGGCCTAGCTTCTAACGTTAACGTTATCTCCAGACTGCCAGTGAATTCACTGGGTTGGTCAGTTGCTAAAGAACTTTGTTGGCATTGCATCGGTTGTAAAGACAAAGCTCTGTGCGCAGTTTTCACGGATCATCATTGCCCTTTGACATTTTCAGCTGGTTTGGAAATTGGACTAATTTTAACATCACTTTTTCCCCTTTTAAAATATATTTTCTTTTTTTATTTGTTTATTTGTTTTGTTGTCTGTCTTGTATGTCTTGGTGTCACGGGTACGCTGGCGACTACGCCGCTCCGTCCGGCATTTTTTGTATTTGTTATTTTTTAAATGTATTTGTCTTGTCTTGATGTCATGGGTACGCTGGCGACTACGCCGCTCCATCCGGCATCTTTTGTCTTGTTGTTATGTGTCTTGTTTGTGGAGCGCTTTGGATTGCACTATGTGCATGTTAAATGCACTTTATAAATAAATCTGACTTGACTTGACTTGACTTTGAAGATGCAATGGAGGAAGCCTTTGAAAGGAAGAAGCTAAAATATACAGAACTAGTACACTGGCAAACAGACACAAGGCCAGTGGAGACATTTGTTTTGTTGTTTTCTTTTAGACTTTGGAGGATAGTCACTCAAAGGTTGTTTATGGTGGAATCCCGCACCCTTTTGCGTTATATTGGCTAGGTTGTTGATTGACTTTCTACAGTGAAGGAGAGCCACCTATTACTAACCCCAGGTACAGCCTGTGGTGCACGTTGCAGCTGTCTCGAGTCAATTGTGCATTGCTATTGTATCCTGCTGATATGTTAGTAAAGGTGTGGTTGTTGGTCGGCCGCTGTGGGAAATCCCAAACCAATAACACATCTTTTCCGTGTTTCCGTTTAACGTACACTGACTAAAATAAGATTTTTGATCAATAACACAACTGTGCACAGAAGATTACCATGCGCTACCAGACTACTGCCCATATTGTCAGTTCCACATTACATATGGATGGATGCGTGTGACGATCAAAGAGGTCCCTTTGACCAAGTGTCCTCAGTGGAGATTGGGCGTGTCCATTTTCTGACATTTCCGAGTGGATCCTGCCCCTGTGTGTGTGTGTGTGTGTGTGCGTGTGTGTGCGTGTGTTTGTGTTTGCAAATGTGACTTGGAGACGTGAAAAGAGACAAAAAAAGAAAGTGAGAATTTAGTTTGATCTGAGACGGCCCCCGACACACCTGTGACCACACAGCAGCTGCAACCCTCGCTGTGACACTCAGCTGACATTGAGGTGGAGAAGGTGGAAAGAGAGGGGCCTCCCATCAGACGGAAGCATGTCTCCGTCTGCGTCTCTCTCTCCGCCCGCCCGCCTGGCCATGCCGCCAAGCTGCCCGCTGTGAGGCAGATTTATGCCACGGCCCTGTCAGGGAGAGCCCACCGTGGCTAATCCAGATGTCCGCACCACGGAGACCGTGCCAGATGAATTATGAGGGGACTAATGGAGGAAGCTGTCAGGGTTGACATTGAGAGGGCGCACCACCACCACACACACACACACACACACATAACACACACACACATACAGTAACACACACACATACGACGACCGAACTCATGTGTGTGTGTAACTGTCAATCTGTCTGTGTGTGTGTGTGTGTGTGTAGGCCTTATGGGTTGTGCCATCTGCTTGTTCGGATTCGTTCTTCAGAATCACCACTGTAGAAAAATAACATTGTTTATACAAAGAGATTTTGGACGAGATTGTGTAGTTATCTGACCAAACATCATGTTTTCCTTAAGCAGCTTGGATCATAATGGTATCAATATCTGATTTTAGATTCCCCAGACATGGTTTGGTGCTGTAATCCTGTAATGGATACATCGTTGCAGCATAGTAGTCGTTGTGTGTAGATGTACACCATTGTTGATATTTTATTTTGAGAAGCTCCCTGTTATTTAGAATGTGGCATTACTGCCATTACTGGACCCTGAGGCTCTGTTCTAAGATGACTCAGGTTAGCTGACTTTCACATCAAACCATTTTTCTGTTAACCATGTTCATGCAATGTCTGTAATAACACTTCCTGTGCACAACACTGGTTTTGGTGTGGCCCTGATCTTAAATATGAAAGAATATCTTGTTGAATATTGTACAAATTGTAATTCTCAAAATGCGTATTTTGAGCAGTATTGTTTTTGTTTGTCCTCATTTTGAGTTTAATGATGCTTTGAACTTTAGAATTATTTCTGGATTTAGCTCCACCATGTTACTACTCTCTCTCTCTCTCTCTCTCTCTCTCTCTCTCTCTCTCTCTCTCTCTCTCTCTCTCTCTCTCTCTCTCTCTCTTTCTCTCTCTCTCTCTTTCTCCTTCTCCCTTCTTAATAGAGTCATTAGCATGTGTGTGTTGCTGGTACTCAGGGCAATGCTGGTCCATTAGGTGAGTCATGAATGAAGCTGATGAAATGGTCTGGACCCCGTGCAGATGTGTCTCAGGCTGACCAGAGCCACAGGGCAAGCTGGACATGAAGGAGCAGAAATAACACTCAGGGCCTCCACTTATTTCACTGGGGCCATTGAAAGCCTGACCTCTTGACCTCTTGCCTGATACATCATTTGAGGCAGAGACCAGCTTCTCACTGTGTGCGAATACAGTATTTGTGTCTGATGTTGTTTGTTTTGCTCTCTTTTGATGGTTTGGAAATGTTGACATATGCTGGGGACAGCTTTACTGATTCTGGACAGTGCCCTTTTGTGGTGGAATAACATTGCTGGTTTGAAGGTGTGTGTGTGTGTGTGTGTTTTGTTTATTGTTAAGCTTGTCCAAGCTGCTCAGGCCAGGTCTGTGAAGCATAGCATTCTCAAATAAGACATTCTGCCTGACAACGGGTTCGGCCCCCTGCCCCTGAGCCTTTGTTTTCAGTCCTGCTGCCTCACACGGCAGACAACTGCCCCCCTCTTCCCTTCTGGGAACACTGCCGACAGCGTCACATTTCTCACCACCCTCAGTCGTCATTAGGAGACCAAGTCTGTTTTTTTTTCCATTGAGAAACATAGATGACAAACATAGACATATCAGCAGAGTTTAACAGAAAAAAAAACACCCAGACTGGACCAAAACATGAAAACAACAGCAACAATAATAATACAGATGATCTTTAAAGTATGTATATGCACATAATTAGAATTAAAACACAAATAAATACATGACATTTCTATGAAGGACAGCATGACTTCATAGCTCCAGCCTGACACAGCAAGTCTGCCTGCCAGGTTATGGTGATGCTGGTAATAGCATTGTGGTGGTTATGATAGTTATGATAATTATGATGGTGGTGTTGATGATGATGATGGTAGCAAATACGATTACAAATAGATGTGAGATCTTGTTGGCTCTGACAAGTATCCTCATTCACAGTTCTGTTGCAATACACCCACATACCAGAGCTCTTTAGAACTCTCTCTCTCTCTCTCTCTCTCTCTCTCTCTCTCTCTCTCTCTCTCTCTCTCTCTCTCTGTGTTTGTGTTGGGGGGGCATCTAGAAGGGGCAGCAAGCAGCCATCAGCAATGCTATCCTTACTGTCAGTTTCTGTGAAATCCAGTCTGTGCCGGTTTGTATCATCTTCCATTTGTGTGTGTGTGTGTGTGTGTGTGTGTGTGTTAGTGTCCTGTGGGTGGCTTCACGAGAATGTAGGGAGATACACACACACACACACACACACACACACACACACACTTGTCTATCCACACCAGCTGAATGAGACCTAAGGTCATTGGCGGGGCTGTGCGTGTGTGCGTGCGTGTGTGTGGCTGGCTGGATGTTGGTGAGTGTGTGTGCTGTTGATAAGAGGCCCCTCATACTGCCTCCTCTCCTCTGTGACGGAGGATGTGAGAACTCCCGTCATTGGCAAACTGCAGTGGTCGCGTAGGGTGATCTGCTTAAGTGCATAGCTACTCACACACACTCACTCACTCACTCACTCACACTCACTCACACACTCACTCATCTCACACACACACACTCACTCAGTCACTCACACACTCACACACACACTCACTCACTCACTCACACACACACTCACTCAGTCACTCACACTCACTCAGTCACTCACACACTCATAAGACTCACACTCACTCACACTCACTCACTCACACACACACTCACTCAGTCACACTCTCACTCATAAGACTCACCATACCTTTACCAATGATTGCCAATCTCGCTGCAACTATGGCACTATTCTGCAGCGCCACAGTCATTTTTCATGTTATATAGGCTCATCCACTGTATTGAGCAAATCCTCATTACGAACTGATCTCAAAGCTGCATGTCAGCTCTTAATGCATCATGTCTTGCTAGGATTAGCAGTATATTACATGTGTCAGAGGGTTTAGGCAGTTTAAAGGCGGTAGACTCCGCAAACTCTTTCACTCTTTTTTGCGATGTAGTTAATGCAGAAGCCCATGTTTCTCTACAGGCTGATGCTAACAGATGAGACGCATGAGGGACTGGGTGACATACCAGGACTAGTTCTTCTTCTTTTAGTTTTTTCTGCTTTAAAAGTCAATGATGAGTTTGTGACCACTGAGAAATGCACTTACCTGGATGGATTTAAATTAATTGTGTCACACACACACACACACACACACACACACACACACACACACACACACACACACACACACACACACATTTGGAGCTGGTGCAGTAATTGGGCTGCATAATTGTGCTAATGGTGGTGACTGAGCAAGCGGTAATAATATCCCAGAGGTTGACCGGTGCCGTTGTCTTAGGGGGAGCCGTGGCTTGGATTACAGTTGACCTTTCTCCAAAAGCCGCTCGAGTGGCTGGTGCACGAGAGGGTCAGGTTAATTGCCTCTCCTGAGGATTAGGAGCTGTGAGTTGTCTTTTGGTTTCTCCTGGGGCTTACCTTAAGAATTAGAGAGCATCATGTGTCTGTTAGGCCCACTCAAATCGCCTGTGCTACTTATACGAAGACGTAGACTAAACCTCAGTCAGTGTGACCCTCGTTTAGGCTAATTCTCTCTGGAGGGTTCCGTCTAGCCTAATCAACCCCATATGCCAGCACTAAGTAAATATAAATAGCCAGCCAAGCCCTGTAACAGGTAAGTGGAGGGATCTGCTAGCAGGGTGAGTGTCAGGGCAGTGTGCAGGACACTCTGCCACTGGAATGGAGAGTGATTGTCTGATGTGGGGTGAAATGTGGCTGTCTAGTCCTGACAGCATGATTCACTTTGTCCTTTAAGGCTCAGGGTCAACAGTCCAGAGATGCCAAAACTCTCCCATCAGGGAGAAGTGTGTGTGTGTGTGTGTGTATCTGTGTGTATCTGTGTGTGTGTGAGAGAGAGAGAGAGAGAATGTGTGAAAGAGAGAGAGAGGGATGAATAAATAACATAAACAGTATGACAATATCACTCACAAGAAGCACAGTCGCTGCATGGGTAAAAAGGGAGAAAAGGGAAGAGGAAGGATTAATTGAGTCAGAAGTGTAAAATGTGTGCGTAACACCAACACACTGCTGTGAATGACAGCATGGGCAGCCAGTGAAGGAGCTCCTGACAGAATGCATCAGTGCTGCCAGCTAAGCAGGCGGCATGCATCAGGGGCTCTGTACGCGGCGTAGAGTGGGCTGACTACCAATGAGCCCACCAATCAGGGAAGGCTGACTATTTTTCCATTTCCTGGAAATGTTATGCTAATCGTGAAGCCCCTTTAACTCAGACCTCACTCCTCTCTGTTGATATTCTAATGATTTGTATGAAGCTGTGTAACTCCAGTATACGTATTTTCTAATCTTGTGTTCCTATTTCAAGGAGAGAAGATGTTTACCGAACAGTACTCTGTGAGGATTTTTTTTTTTTTTTATCTGATGATTTATGCCATAGAAAACAAACACAAACACAACTGAATGGTTTATTTGGGCCTCACTGTTGTGGGAACTTGGCCATCACTGAATCTTCACACACTGACGTTTGTGCAGCAGGTTGTCATGGTCAGAATTGACAAAACATTTTTTTTTTTTAAATCTATCTGTCTAAAGTCCTCCAGTGAGCTCATGAAGTATGTCAGTTTTATGTAAGAAATTAGACATGGCATCTTGCTGCTGCCAAATGTCTTCAATAATTGGACAAACCAGTCAATGCAGTACTTGATGTGAACCACTAGAGGGACTCGTTACACTCCAATGTTTTAGAGGTATGCTGCAATTGCAGCAAAAGTGGAACCCCTGAACTCTGTAACTCCTGAATCTCAATGCAACCACAGTTTGTGTGTAGCCTAAGTGCCCTACTGTTTGTATTGACATAAAAGAGGGACACAATTAGCTTGTCATGTCAACTAATTACTTGTTGGATCTTTGACATATCTGACTAGTGGATGGTATATGAAGCCATATAATCTAGCCTGCATATTCCAACACTAAAGGGGAATGACTTCAGGGGTTCAATGAGCTTTTAAATTAGCAAATGAATGATAAAATCATCAGATTTTTTCACTACTATTAATAGTGAACTGTGTCTGTTTAGTTCCATACAGGTGATTTTGAATAATGGGCGAAGTGCAAAGTCTAACTAAAGATAATTGAATTGCAAGACAAAGGTCAATTTATCACCATGGGCAAGACCTTGATGAAATTATGATGAATCTGCTCAGTATTGCCAGAATTTGTACCAAATGAGAAGGGAGTCAGAGAAGGTTGAAGGTTGACAAGTTCACTAAAGATGTTACACATAATACTATTACTTCTTCATATATAGGCTACAGTATATATGATTCATAATTAGTCAAAGTAACTGGTAAATAACAACAGGTAACGGTAGTTTGAGGTAAAAAGTAAAAGGTTTGAGTGTATGATAGCAGGGCAGTGCACGTGTCTCAGGTTTCTCAAAACATTCAGAGAGAGAGATGGGGTTACATGGGACTGCAATGAGCAGCTATTAGACAGAGACTGGAATTGATGAGGTCCTTCCCAGAAAGGAGGTTGGACTAACTCTCTTTCTAACCAGGATCTCTGGGTTGATTTACCCTGAGATGGGAAACTCTTGATATTTCTGTTCCAAAACACTTGATCTGGGCTAGTTCCATCTACACAGAGTTTGTTCACTCTGAGTTCAGCGTGTGCCCGATGACTATGAAAAGCCATCATCAATGGAGCTCAGAAATGACGAGTCACCATGGCAACTGCTTAGAAAAATGTACCCCACTTCCTGCGTCACTCTTCTATCTTAGAAGTCCTGCCCATGAGCCCCGTGTTCAGCACAGCTGCACAGCTGCATAATTACAGGGGCATCTCAAAAAAATTGAATATCATGGAAAAGTTTTTTTTTTCCATAATTTATTTCTAAAAGTAAATCTTTCATATAATCTACTGTAGATTTATGATTTGTGATATATTTCACATTTTTCTTTGTTTTAATCTTGATTGGTTTACAGCTCATGGAAATCAAAAATCCAGAATCAAAAATGTTGAAATGAAGAATTTATAATACAGAAATGTCAACCTAAGATGAGCTCTAATCAGCTAATTAAGTCAAAACACCGGCAATGGTTTCCTGAGCCTTTCATTTCCCAGTCTGGGCTGGGCAATGGTCTTTTCCACAATATTCTAATTTATTGAGATGCAGCTGTATGTGAAAGTGTTTTTTTCTGATGTTTGTTCTATAAAAATTACAGTTTGTGCTGTTAATTGTTTTATAAGCACTACATTCCCGGGCCGGTGACTTAAAAATGGCTAAAAACCCAGCAAAAATAACAGCACAAGTTATTTTTGACACAAACTGCTATAAGATTCTTTTTAAATAACTTCTAATAGGCTATAAGCTTAAAGTTAGAAAAAGATGATGATAATGTTTGATTAGTCTCCAGGGGATGTAGGTAAATATTCGGGATCTCAAAACCCTCTCTGGGTGCAGTAGGCTATGAAAATGATTTAGGCCTTGCATCGGACTAATGAAGAAGAAAAAAACAAGTCGTGTCCACTAGCAGCTCAGCAGGAGGGAGGGGATATGGAGACACACTGGCCCTGGTAAGGACAACCTGCTAGAGAGCAGTTTAGGTTCACAGACCAAAGTTTGAGTTATGTTTCTTACTGGAATGGAAAGCACCGAATTCCCCCCCCCCCCCCCAAGATCTCCCATGTTTTTGGTGTTGTGTGCTTTCTTGCATACACTGGGTATTTCCTCTTTGTTTTGTGATTGAGGGAATTCATGGTGACCACTGGACAACTAAGATTCCTCAATCTTATACTTACTGTAAAGAAGTGAATGACAGTGGAGCAGACAAAGTATTTGTCATTACTAAAGACAGGCCGAGACTAGCATCAGCAAAGAGCTGGAGCCCCCTCTCTCTCATCACTGTTGAGGAGCTATTCTTTGATATTATTTTTAGTAAGTGCAAGAGCATGTGTATGTGTGTGTTTGTGTCGTACATGATCTCCCATGTGGGCCATTGTCCATAATGCTCCACTGGAGGGATGCACAGAGCTCTCACTTCTCCTATGATGTTTCCGGACACAGTCATGCAGACAGCTTCATAAAGAGGGCCTAGTGGTCCTCACGTCAGGTGTGTGTGTGTGTGCCGTGGGTGAGTCATTATATACACGGGAGTGTATATTTGATGTGCTTTGATGTTGCGTTGTGGCTCGAGGGCCCCATCCGCTTCTGCTGCTGAGGCAGTCTCAAGCTCTAGCAGTCAAAGCAGACAGCTTTTGGCTCACAGCCAGATGGAGCAGGATATCTGTTTGTTTTATTTTCTTTCACTTTCTCTCTCTCTCTCTCTCTCTTTCTCTCTCTGTCGGTCTCTCTCTGTTCAGCCCATGATGGCGGCTGCCTTACCAAGTCTGAACCCGACTGTCACTCCTGACAGGATCTCATCTCACAGCTGGAGTGAATCAATTCCACTTGCCTGTCTCGACACTTTGTCGGGAAAGTGTGAAAGATCACAACTACAAGGCTCAGAAGGATTATTTTTCTTGTGTTTCCTTTTTTTTATAAATCTGTGGCGTACTGAGATTGTTCTGGTGTTCCAACTGATGTGACTGCTGCTTCTCAGTCCAAAGCCATGTTTGCACATGCTGTTTTGTGTCAGCGACTCCATCTTTTGTGGCAGGCTTTTTTTATCATGCAGCACTATGTGACCCAGATTTCACATAAAAAGACCCTGCTGTCACAGCTTTTGTCCTTTAAGATGGTGTGTGTGTGTGTGTGTGTGTGTGTGTGTGTGTGTGTGTGTGAGGGAGAAGGAGGAAAAGTGTGTGGCGGCATGTGGCATGTGTGTTGTGTGTGAGTGTCTTTAGTGTTGGAAGGATTCTGCTAGCCTGCCCTGCTCTGGGCATGTGATGGTACTACTCTGTGTGTGGCAAGCAGACACACTTCAGTGACTACTTCCCATAGTGTCTCTTTCCCTATCTATCTATCTATCTATCTATCTATATATCTATCTATCTATCTATCTATTCATAGACACAATCCTGAAAAATATGGCTGCATTTTCTAAAGGACACATTCCATTTCCTCTTCTCATACACACACACACACACACACACACACACACACACACAAGACAATACAACACACCCACATACACACACAGCATCATTGTCTGTGTTCTCTTACCTTACTGGTGGCCAGACAGAGCCACTTCATGCGGATGATCTCATGTTTAGTCTGGCTTGTTCCACCCACGAGGCCACCGCACTGCTGAAGTGACTCAGCTGTGCCAGACGACAGTAGCGCTGGTGCAGATAAGGACTGGGAGAGCGCACCGCACCGCACCGCACCGCACAGCACCGCACAGCACAGCACAGCACAGCACAGCACAGCACAGCACAGCACAGACCCATGGCAAGCTGGCCATAACACCGCTGCTCGTTTAATACATCTGACCCCCCCCCCACACACACACACACACACACACACACACAGCACCATGCACTGTCTAGTGTTATGGCAGATTAGCTTTTTAGAAGAAATCTACCTGCTCAATTAGTTTCAGAGAATACGTGCGTGTCGTTGAACGTGATGCTATTTGCCTTTGCCTCACAGGACCGAGTGGGGAGATGAGCAATGGAACACACGACCCAGAGGTGCTAACCTGGATGATTCATGGCTCCAGTATTTGTGAACAGGATAGTCGGGGGAAGTGCGCAGAGGGGGTCAAGATTAAAAAGACTCCTTGTTTTAATGGATGCTGAATGTGGCGCGCTGGTGTTGAGTGCTTGTAATTAGTCCTCAGCAACATGGCGGAGGATGTGTGTGTGCGTGGGCTGCAGCCTGACTCCTCGCCAGCTCTGAGTCATCGCTCGCCGTCCCCTTCATCCTGCGTCACACACAACTACACACCTTCACTGTCTCACACACTCAAGCACACACAGTCTAAGTGTACTTTTCATTTACTTAGAAAGATGTTTTACTCCATAGTGACGCACAGTTCACACACACACACATGCTTGCTGGGAATCGAACCCATGACCTTGGTGTGGTTGCCACTTTGGTGTAGTTGCTGTAATAGTTGTTCTACCACCAGAGCTACAGGAACATGAAGAGGAGAGTTAAGGACTGATTAGAGGTCAGTTCGATCGTCCTTTTCTATGCCCTCACTGACCCGTCCTCTGTCCTCTGTCTCCTCTGCCTGCAGTCTCCTCCTGCATCACCACCTATAAGAAGACTCCTCCACCCGTGCCCCCGCGCACCTCCACCAAGCCCTTCATCTCCATCACAGCGCAGAGCAGCACTGAGTCGGCGCAGGACGCCTACATGGAGGGCAGCGTGGGGCCGCGGGGAGCGGGCGGTGGCAGCGGCGAGGGCCGGGCACTGCACTCGGGCCTCAGCAACTCCACGGAGAGCATCGACAGCATGAAGGCTCTGACCGCCGCCATCGAGGCCGCCAATGCCCAGATCCACGGGCCGGCCAGCCAGCACGTGAGCAGCAGCAGCGCCATCGCCATGGCCCTCTCGCTGGCCAGCTCCAGCGCCTGCACCTCGGCCTCGCCCTCCCCGGCGCCCTCCATGGCCATCGCCGCCGCCGCCATACCCGCCCTGACCATGGGGTCGGACACGGGCCCCTCCATCATGCTGTCCTCGCTCCCCCAGCTGCTGCCCTC